>NW_019385270.1:87306-213896 GCF_000671375.1 Centruroides sculpturatus
AATTTCATACTTTAATTAAAATTAATTAATTTTTATTTTATTTATTGTTAATTATTTTATAAAATAAATAAGAATAAAAGAATAAATCATTTTTATTATTTATGGTGATTTATTTTTGTATAATTTATCATACTATTAATAATGAAGTTAATAAATAATAACTATAAATTCCTCTCAGAAGGATAATTAAATTGATTTATTAAATATAATAATAAATTATTATACTTTTGTACAGATATAACTTTATATTTAACATAATTTTCGAGGGTTATTTAGACAACGATTTTCTATTTAACTATAGAGAATAGTGGGCACTCCCCTTGGAATTAAATAGGTAAGAAGAAAGTTTTCTTATAACATTTAACCAAGTATCAAAGAGAGAAAGATCGTTAAAGAAGATAGAAACAGAGAAAGAGGATACCCAAAGGCATTATTTACATCACTTAATAATGGCCGCTTGGAGAATATTTGTTTCCCACGTTAAATCGAACCTGAATTAATACCAGAGAAAAAAAACACCCCTTATCTTATGGAATATCTTTATATAAATTGATAATAGATTAAACTATATATAATGATAATACAGTCTGTCCGTCACGCTCTACGTTTACAGAAGCTGTTAGTTGAAAGATAATTTAATTAATTGTAAAACTGGCTTATGGGAGAAGTGTTAGTTATGGCTCTGGGACACCGGGATCGAATCTATGAGAGCAACTTTCCAGGAATTTTTTGTGGAGTGGCACTGTCCCTGCTCCATTCCAATCCTGATCGATCCCACGACGAGCCTGAGAAAGGCCTGTTACTGCTCACAGGGTGGCAAAATAATGTTACATATAACGTTAGCAGGAAGTAAAATGAGAGACAGAACTGGCCCAAAACGTGTAACAATACGCGTATCAACTGAATGAAGATGGTAAAACGCCAAGTGTTGTAATTTGTGACAGTTATTTGTGTTTGAGAAACAAAGGAAGGAAAATACTAAAATTAAAAACTCCAATAACGGCCATCTCCCAACAACGATCACCTTTAATTGGCGGCCATTTTTCAGGAACGTTAAATAGAAATGTATGCAGAATAACCTCCGAACAACGGCCATTTCTATCAGCATCGATTTTTTTTCATGTTGTCATCAGTGGTCGTCGTTTGAAGATTATTTCGTGTGCATTTGAAAAACACGTCCCTAAAAAAATGGCCACCGTTTAGAGATAGATAGCCGTTGTTGGGAGGTGGCCCGTAGTTGCAGGTTTCACCGTAAACTAATAAAGTTTAATTGTAGATACAGAATTATTTATACATTATGTTATAAAGTTGCAAGATAAAATTACTTAATTTTTTTCCAATTTTGGGACTCCGAGCATGTGTGTCTCTAGGAATGTGCCTCAAGTGTCTAATGGGAAATCCGGTACAGAATACAATGGTTAGATCAATTCAGTTAGGCCTATATGGTAACAAAATCTTTACAATGATGACTAATGATGCAAGAAAATCGAAAGTGCACAAATGAGATTTGTTGGAAAATCAGGTAAAACTGATTGATAAAAGAACAAACAAAATTACAGACGGTATAAAGATTAATGTAATACACTCAATTATCCATAATTGCTGTAAAAGATGCAACAGCATGTAAGAAATGATGGAAAAAATAAGATTCCAAGAAGATTCCATTATACAAAGAAGAAGAAGTAGAGGAGAAACATAAAAAATGATTTGAAACACACCAGAAGATGATAATGGATTTCAATTTTCATAAATATAGAAAAGAATGACACGAATACGGAAGATAAAGAAAAAAGAAATGAGATTCTAAAGTATGATTCTACCATTTACACGATTGAAATTTCAATTTAAAATAGATAGAATCTGAAACTGGATTGTCACTATATTCGATTATCATTATATTGGATGTAATGATAATCGATTATCCGTAATTGCAATGAGTGGCACTAATATGCAAATGGAAAGAATTATGATTTAAAAGATGATTCTACCATTCAAAGGACTGTGAAGAGAAAGAATCACATTAGAAAATGGTTAAAATCCAAAACAAACTATAGGGTAATGATGTAGTAAAGCATTTATGGGCACACACAGTCCTTTAACAGGAGTACGAACGGAACTGCAACACATTCTGAAGACTTTTTTACGAGTAAAGCTGGAGGAAAAAGTTTGTAAGGCATATTGTTTCGAGGAGGAATAGAAACCCTCCTCGAAAGATTTCTAAATCAGCTATTGAGAAGAACCAAAAATCTTTAGAATGGTGCAGAAAGGAACATTCTTCAAAAGATTGGTACTGTACATTCAGGCAGAATTTAAACTTTTGTATATTAATCTATAATATATGGAGACCGAATGACAGATTAAGGAACCAAAGAGATTAAGGATCTAGGATCGAATACGAGCGAGCAACCTAAGGAAAATCTCATGGGGTTTGTCTCGGATATGCCAGGCACCATTCCTACCAGTCATCATTTCCATCTGACTAGAAAAATGGATCTTATTGCTCAAGAAGAGAAGAAAGAGTCAAAAATAAAATAAAAAGAACCTAGTATACAAGAGGCCCTCGTAACACGAGGGTGTAAATTTTATTTCACGTATAAATTCAAGTACATTTCGTAGAAAATAGAATTTAATCTTCAAATTTCCTCGACTTCTCAACTAAAATTTTTGTATATTGACTAAAAAGATTATAAATAAAATTAAATTTAATATAATTTTTTGGTAAATATATTTTTACGTTTATTATTATTTTTTGTTTAGATCCTTGCAAAGTATACATATGAGTTTTTGTATAGGACGAAGCATTGAAATCACATTATATTTAATGGAAAGATTTAGTAATTTACTTTTTACTTTCTTCTAAGTAAATTACTTTTAAAATTTATAAACTTTTATTATTATTAAGAGCATAAATGAAATAAAATCTTTAACATAATTTATATAATAATATTATATAAAAATTTTAAAGAATTTTTTCTGTTAAATTATTGTATTGGTTCGAACATCTTTTCTTTAGAGATAAAACTAACGATTTATAAGAAAATATAAAGGAAAAAAAACTATAAAATATTTAATTTTATAGCGATAACAATAAAAATTTTAGGCCCACCAGTAGTTACTGGTGGGCCTAAGTCTGTAATGGAACGATTGAGATTACTAATGGGTCAACGTGGTCGTGGGCCCTTTTTTATATCTTCATGTTAAATCTATAATGATTGGTTAGTTGGTTGATGGGTTACACAATGCTGTAACCCATCAATCAACTAATCAACCATTAGTTTTAACATGAAAGCATAAAAAAAAGGGCTCTGTTAAATATCAGTTTTCTCTTCTCGTATCTGTTCCCATCTAATTGTGTTAGTTGTCCACGTCAACTAACAAGCTCTGTTGGGTCATTAACATTCCGTAATGGCTATAATGTGCTACATTGATGAACCCACGAAGCTTACTTTATTGGATCATTAATGGTTAAAAAAAAAGGTTTTAAATCAACGAACATCAAATTCTTACTGATGATTGCAACGTCCATCTTAGAATTATATCGATTTGACTTGACTGTCTGTAACAATCAACGTCTGTCACTCACTCGATAACTTATAAAATTAACTTATCTAAAACGTAATTTTACAAAAATCTATAATATATTTTTTCTTTTTTTTAAATAGATTTCTTTTGTTTAAAGAGCAAGAAATTTACTTCGTGATTTATGGGGAAATATTGCACTGCAATCAATACCTATACAGTCGACCACCCTGTAATACTGTCGATAATTCCGTTTTATATGAATTCCACGTTGTACGAGTCACTTAGATTTTACAAATACGTGAGCCGTTCACAGCCCAGCAGACGAATTTGCACACGTATTATTATCAACAGTGTTATAGGGGGGTCGACTGTATGTTCATATCTTAGTGATTTATTACCATGAACACGTGCAATTTTCATAGAAACAATTAGAATGACAGGGTATTTTTTTGCAGTACGAACATTTTAAGTAAACCTGGGATGAATCTGTACCATTCTTTCTAGTGTAGTAAAACTATTGTTTCTTTTCTGCATACCTCTAAAGGTGGGATGTTCAAACAGTTAAAGTGGCAACGTATCACTGAGGAAAAATAAAAAAAATTCAACTAATTAATAAGAGTAAATGGTGTGAAATTTTAGCAATGTTTTATTTAAAAAATAAGGCTTTAATGCATATATTTTTATCCCAAAAGGATCCACGAATCTCCTTGGAAACACCACATTTGTGTATTATTAAACACAAATGTAGTGTTTCACGATATTCAGCAAATTAAAAAAAAAGTTATTTATAAATTAAAATTAATTATAAACATTTAAAATAATAATTAAATTTAAGAATTATATCTAAATCATGTTTTAATGAAGAAATCTTTTGATAATTCGAAGCTTTGAAGCGTGATATTTTCAATAAATGAAGATATAACTACAGTAAAGTAGAAAATTTAATTTAATTTAACGAAGAATTAAAAGTATCTCGAAATAATTATTCAGTTTAACGGAAACAATTAGAAAAGTTTTGTATAGTTTCTTAATGAAAATAAATTTAAGTAAAATATAACAATTTGAACCGAAAGTAGTACAAGTGTAAGTAATAATTATGTTTAAAATTCTTCGCGTGTTACGTTCAATTAATTATAATAAAAAAGAATAAATAAGTTAATTTGTTTTCAAGATNACGTAATTTTACAAAAATCTATAATATATTTTTTCTTTTTTTTAAATAGATTTCTTTTGTTTAAAGAGCAAGAAATTTACTTCGTGATTTATGGGGAAATATTGCACTGCAATCAATACCTATACAGTCGACCACCCTGTAATACTGTCGATAATTCCGTTTTATATGAATTCCACGTTGTACGAGTCACTTAGATTTTACAAATACGTGAGCCGTTCACAGCCCAGCAGACGAATTTGCACACGTATTATTATCAACAGTGTTATAGGGGGGTCGACTGTATGTTCATATCTTAGTGATTTATTACCATGAACACGTGCAATTTTCATAGAAACAATTAGAATGACAGGGTATTTTTTTGCAGTACGAACATTTTAAGTAAACCTGGGATGAATCTGTACCATTCTTTCTAGTGTAGTAAAACTATTGTTTCTTTTCTGCATACCTCTAAAGGTGGGATGTTCAAACAGTTAAAGTGGCAACGTATCACTGAGGAAAAAAAAAAAAAATTCAACTAATTAATAAGAGTAAATGGTGTGAAATTTTAGCAATGTTTTATTTAAAAAATAAGGCTTTAATGCATATATTTTTATCCCAAAAGGATCCACGAATCTCCTTGGAAACACCACATTTGTGTATTATTAAACACAAATGTAGTGTTTCACGATATTCAGCAAATTAAAAAAAAAGTTATTTATAAATTAAAATTAATTATAAACATTTAAAATAATAATTAAATTTAAGAATTATATCTAAATCATGTTTTAATGAAGAAATCTTTTGATAATTCGAAGCTTTGAAGCGTGATATTTTCAATAAATGAAGATATAACTACAGTAAAGTAGAAAATTTAATTTAATTTAACGAAGAATTAAAAGTATCTCGAAATAATTATTCAGTTTAACGGAAACAATTAGAAAAGTTTTGTATAGTTTCTTAATGAAAATAAATTTAAGTAAAATATAACAATTTGAACCGAAAGTAGTACAAGTGTAAGTAATAATTATGTTTAAAATTCTTCGCGTGTTACGTTCAATTAATTATAATAAAAAAGAATAAATAAGTTAATTTGTTTTCAAGATTAATTAATATCTTCGTATAATTTTATGCCTTATTAATTATACAAATTAACATTAATTCTGTGATTAAAAATATAATATTTTATACGATTTTAATCGGATTGGAATGATAGAATATTTGGTAGATTTGCCAAGGAGAAAATGTCTTCCGGGTGGATTTTCTACGGGGAAATAACTCCAGTTTAGGTGTTAGACACGTGAAGAAAACACAAGAAACTGCACGTAATCAGCTCCTTGGTGTTGCAAGCAAAACGAATACCCTTCCACTAGTGATAGAGTGGATAAAACTCTCTAAACGTTGATATTTGGTAGTGGGTTTGGGCCTGACCAATGAGTTGACACGTGGAATCTTCCTCGGTTTTCTTCTTCACTCTTGTATCTGTGTGAATCCACTAGTGTTGTGTAGTAAGAGTAAACTCTTATGACTACACCCAAGCGATATAGGGGTGAATGTAGATTTGAAAGTTTTAATTTGCCTCCCCCCTAATATTGGGTTTTTCATTGGTTACATTATTGACACTCCCTTTACCAAATAAACACATATATGAAGCTTGTCTATAAAATATACGTGAGGCCTCTCTCATATGGTGAAGTGACGTCATACAAGAGTGTGAAGTGCACTTCTCTGTCTCATCCCCTGTATTGAAGGGTATTTTAATGCTTTAATATCTGTCAAAAGTTTAAAATTATTTAATAAAAACATTTAAGAAAATACTTTATATTTTCCTTGTAAATTAAGACATAATTACATGTATGCGTATAAATATAATTTAAACAATTTAAAGTAATTATATTGTCAAATTACCGTTCGATAATAATATAATTTACAATATAATATAATAAAAAAAATTATTTTTCTAAAAATTTTATGATATTTGAGCTTTTATATTAAAAAAAAAAAATTCAAAATGAACGTGAAATTTTATCTTATACATTNGTTCACAGCCTGGCACACGTATTTGTAAAATCTAAGTGACTCGTACAACATGGAATTCATATAAAACGGAATAGTCGACAGTGTTATAAGGGGGTCGACTAATTTATAATCGGTTATTATTAATTTAAAAATACTTTTCTTTAAATTTAATAAAATTTTCCTTGTAAAAACTTTATAAAATTAATTAAAATATTATAGAAATTATTAAATTATTTTTCTTATATCTTGATTATTTATCTAATTTTGCTTAACAGATGTCGCCAGGTGCTTGAAACAACTGCCAATACGTACACCCCTTTATTTATATAAACAGAAGCTTTCTCCAAGTTTAAATGGATGTTGAATACATATTTAAGTGTATTGTTTCAATTAATTTAGTTATATGATCAAATTTAAATCATCTCATACAATTGGCTACTCTCATCAACATCGTGTGACTTCCTATATCATATACATCCCTTCATCCTCAGATACTAAGTAATTCACAGTGGAACGAAAGAATAAAGGAAACTAAATCCCAATTCAGAGTGGCGAGAAGGAAAGAATAAAGCTGGAAGATGGATAAGAGGAGGCGAACAGCCTCCTCTTATCCATCTTCCAGCTTTATTCTTTCCTTCTCTCCACTCTGAATTGCTCCAAGTCTTGTTTTATACAAGCAAATCATCTCCTCGTAATCTGGTACTCACTATACTTCTCTGGGTATTTCTCCAGGGAAATTTCTTTTATTCTTGCTTATCATAGTCTCATAACATCGAAGGAATGCTTGCCATGTTTTTCACTTATCACTTTCTGCATCAAATACCAAGCAATGTACAGTCGACACCGCTATAACACTGTTGATTATTCCGTTTTATATGAATTCCATGTTGTACGAGTCACTTAGATTTTACAAATACATGAACCTTTCAAGGCCCGGCACACGTATTTATAAAATCTAAGTGACTCGTACTACATGGAATTCATATAAAACGGAATTATCAACAGTGTTATAGGGGGTCGACTTGTATACATATATTAATAATATAAATTTAGTTTCTTGAAGAAACCTTTCCAGTAAAGTAGGAAATGGAACCTGCTTTCATGTAGGAAAGGAATTAAAGGAGCATTACAGGGAAGAAGAATATGAAGATATTAATTTATGAATATCTCTGTAATATCAGCATGTCCTTTTCTACAATAAAAACATAAACCTGGTGTACAAGTACAGAAAATTAATATTTGTACAGAATAGATTTTTTTATCGTTATTTTATTAAATAAACATCACCTTTTTATAACAGATATTTTTCCTAAAAATAAACTTTTGACCTTTAATTATGTAATAAAGGAATGGCGATAAATGTAATGTCATTTATATAATCAAACATTTGCTTTCATTTTTATTATTATTTTTTCTTTTACTTGGAATTGTTTATTATTAATTTTAATTTCTTAAACTTGTTTACATTGTAAAAATATACAACCATTTTTTTTTTCCTTCTAACTCTCTTCCTAGAAAGGAAAAGATAGTGGAAACAATCTCCTTTCATACAGAGAAGTAGTTCTAGATAGGAGTTCTTGGGGGTCCAGTTTAAATAGATGTACAATTTTAGATAGAAGGGGGTTTTTCGTGAGCAAAGAACACAAAGAAACCACATAATTTAGTATGCTTTATATAAAATACTAATACAGAAAGTTATGTTATAATTTTAATCGGCAAGGAGCTTATCTAATGTCTGTCATCTGTCAGTTGGAAGTCAATCACAAGTGCGAGGAATGGGTTTATGAATTAAATTCTTGTTAACGAAAAGTATTTTAAATATATTTAATGAAATTTTAAATGGTAGTATTTAAAAATATTTACTAATTTATCACTTTAGCAATTTCAATTACAGAATCACATAGTTTAAAGTGATGAAAAATGAGCTGCTAAGTTCAATTTTTATCTATACGATGATAAGTAAACTTTATACTTTTAACGATTTAAAATTTCTTAGAAGAAGAAAAATAAATATTTAATTTATATATATATATACTGTACCTGTACATATTTTTCTACATATAAATTAAGTTTATATAATTTAATTCTTTATTATTTATACAAAGTTTATGACCTTCAACTTGTTGTTCGATAGTATTATAGCTAAATCTAAACTTAATACAACTACTTAAAGGGGAGGAGAAGAACATATCCAACGTAAACAAATATTATCCTTATGGTATAAAAATCCTTTTCATTAATGCCACGCAAAGGATCTTGCAAAACACAGAAATACATATTCTACAATTTAGTGTATATAATAGTTTCATTTAACAAGAAGTCTTCTAATTACTATTACCTGGTTCTTCCCTATGTCTCCTTGCAATTAAATTCTATATTTAATTTCTCATCTTTAAAAAAAAAAAAAAATATTTTGAGATTTCGCTTCACAATAAAAATAACAATGTGATTTCTTTCCTTTCTATTATTCAGAAATGTTGTCACTCAATTCATACATTCGAGTGTGTGGTCATTTGCATTGCTCTGGTTTTGACAGGTGGAAATCAACGTCATAAATTTGAAAATTTGCAATATATTTTGGCAGAAAATAAATTAAACTTTTTAAAAAATATTTTTTTCTTTGTATTTCCCCGCATTGTGTTTTTAATTTTTGTATCTTTTATAGAAAAATTTATACACGTGACTTGTAAATAAAGGCAATTAACATTCTTACTACAAAATTATTTATTACTTTCGCTCATTTTTTTTTTCTTTTCTGAAAGCCAACCAATGTCCGAGTGGATAAAAACCACTAAACAATAATAGCGAGTCGTGGGTTCGGACCTGACCAAAATGGAATTTATCCAGTTTCCTTCACGTGATTAATATTTAAATAGGTACTATTTTTTTTCCTTAGAAGTCTTCCCGGAAGACTTCTATGAGAAACTGGTAGATGGATCAATGTGTTATATTGCATTGACGTATCCCATTAGTCCAATCCAACACTAAATTTTGCCAAATTCCCACGCTGTTTCTATTATTTTATATTAGATTAATTGTAGTCAATTTTCAATTATTGTATAAATTGGTTGTTACCTGAAAAACTGTCTTCTGTGTCCGAAATGTTCTCAATGGTACCCTCATACTCTCAGTAATTTGATTCAGTTTGTTACTTTCTCCTTTTACTTTTTCAAGCATAATACAGTCGACCCCCCTATAACACTGTTGATTATTCCGTTTTATATGAATTCCATGTTGTACGAGTCACTTAGGTTTTACAAATACGTGAGCCGTTCACAGCCCGGCATACGTATTTGTAAAATCTAAGTGACTCGTACAACATGGAATTCATATAAAACGGAATAATCAACAGTGTTATAGGGGGGTCGACTGTGTACTGTTTTGGGAATACTTTTCTCGTGTCTAATGGTATTTTTGATATACCATTTAATGACCAAAGGATTTCGTTATAATATGAACGTTTGGATTTAATTTGTTCATGGACCTAACTGTAAGATTTCTTGGAAATCCAATACTTTACCATCGATACTTTTCCTATTCTTCTTAACCATTATTAAATCTTCTCATTCAATGCAACAGGAATTTCTATAACTTACAGAGAAAAATCCTTATATATAGTAGATCGCGATCGACTTGTTGAAACACATTTAAACATATTATCTCCATCGACAGTGCTAAAGAGAGAAAATAATTAAGTCAATTCTCATTAGCCATTTATAATTATATAATTATACAATTAATTAAACAGTATTTATATTTGTTTATGCGAATAACCTCTATAAATTTCGATAGCCTTTGAACTAAATTATCTTAAAATTTACTTCATCATTCAACGTGAGTATTATGTTTTGAAACGTCATAATAATGTTTCTAGTTCTCATCTCATTTAAATTCTTATAATTTATGCTATTTAAATTGATAAAAGAGTCCTTTAATAGAAATTATTTTTATTAAAATACGTAAAATTTATATAAAAATCGGAATTTTTACGTACTATAAATAAGCTTTTAATCATATTGTTTAGACTTATACTATAAAGCCTGAACATCACCCATAAAGTTCGTGATAAACATAACAATAATAAGCTCATGTAATAGTAAATTGATAAATTAATATAAATGTTTTTAAATATTTATAATTAAATAAACATATTTATCATTCGTAAATGCTATAGAATCGCATGAATTAAGTTCTTAAACGTTAACAGCGGTGACATTAATAACACAATAAAACCTGTTTTCAGTAGATGTAACAGTGTTTTAAAGGAAGTATATTGTAAAATACATTGCAATAGTTTGGAATAAAGTCACACAATTAAAGGTAAGACGTTAAAAATTAATTTAATATGCAATCAAGTATGTAAATTGCCATGGATTAATTGAAGGGCAGAGCGAGAGAAAGGAGATAAAACACGTTTAAAGAAATAATGACTCGACCGATTTGTACGAAATTTTACATGTTATTAGAACTGATAAGATGGCGCGTGGCGACGGTAGAAGAATTTTAAAATTCGATCTAGAACCGGAGATATTGAGTGTCAAAGGTCATCCCCTGTGTTAAGTCGATGAGGAAATTTGCATTGTTTAAATGTAAACAAACGAGTGCCACGCTACTCGACATTCTAAATAAGGCGAAGATCTTGACGAATTTCGTTTTAAGTCTACTGATTTTTCCCCATTTTTCTTGAAAAATTAACAATACAGTCGACCTCCCCCCTTATAACACTGTTGATTATTCCGTTTTATATAAATTCCGTGTTGTACGAGTCACTTAGATTTTATAAATACGGGAGCCGTTCACAGCCCGGCACACGTATTTGTAAAATCTAAGTGACTCGTACAACACGGAATTCATATAAAACGGAATAATCAACAGTGTTATAGGGGGGGTCGACTACATATATACGTTAACGTATTATACCTTGCATAAAATCCTTGCAAGGTGTGATATGTTACACAACGTTTATTACGTATCAATAAGTTAAAGGGCTTTTAGAACAGAGGTAAGATTAGGTCGATAACGTTTATTTAATTAAGTCACACTACTAAAATTAACCATTAAGTACATTATTTAGCACTTTTTAAAATTAAATTTATATACAAATTTATAAACAGAGCAGTAAATGACATTAGAACAACGTTAAATCAATAAGGGAAGAGAAATGAATTAACGTTGATAAAATATAATTATTGAGAACAGGGTGGCCCAAAAGTCAATTAACTTAGGTATATTTTTAAGACGATTCGTTTAATTAAGTTATTGGCATCTTATACTTAATAATTATAACAAATCTAACCGATATTAAATTTCTTAGTGTGTCCCAAAAATCAGTTAACAGAATCACAAATAAAACGTATTTAAAACAAGTTTTAAAAAGTTGACTGACTTTTGGGTCACTCTGCATTTATTACTTGCAAACGATATTATTATTGTATTTATTTATTTATTACTTCTATTAATTAATTAATTATAATTTTAATTGTTTTTAGGGTAAATTTTTTCAGTGTCAAACTAATTAAGCGTAAGGATTATATATAAAAAAACTTAGTTTTAATCTTTGCAATTGATCAGTGGTCAGAGTTGGAGTTAGATTCGTGGTCTTAAGCTATAATACAGAGCAGGCCCTTCTTTTTTCTTAAATAATGCATGAATCTGAGGCCCTAGAGACTCGTAATGCGGGGCCCTAAGCTTCAACTTGTTTACCTTATGCCTATTAATTGCATTTAAATTTGATGAATGATACATAAAAAAGCATTTATTCACATAATTATACTAACCTTAAGTACTTCCTTATAGAAGAATAGTAGTGTGAAGTTATGCATTTTATGGGAAATTCTACGAAAGAATTTTCTTTTGTACACAAGAAAATTACAATTATTTATAACATTTATTACCTTGAATTTAACAAGCACCTTCTATTTTATAAGACATCTTTTGGAAAAAAACTTGATAATAATTAGAATTAAATACAGTTTGAAAGAGTTTATTAAAGGGTGGAGTATTGACAATGTATTTAAAATAAATTATATTTAATGAAATATATAAAATAAACAGAAAATGTTTATGATTGGTCACTTGTAAACGGTGGCATGAATTTATTTCGAACAATATTGCATACAATATAACATCCTAAAAATGGCCACCTTCGAATGGAGGCCTTTTCTTTCGTCAGTGGACGTTGTTCAGATGTTTAACTGTGTGTATATATAAATTATGAATTGCTAAGTTAACAGAAGAAAAACTTCAAGAGATTTCATAGAAAATTCGTGTTACAAATGTATAATTTTCGATAATTTAGTCAAGNAAATAATATTTCATCAGAAATGTTATCAGCAATTACTCTGATCATGTTCAGCTTATAAATATATTGAACAGTCTAGAAAAAGAAATTCAAAATAAAGAACAATAGTCATAGAAGAATTGATATAAAAACAGTTACAAGTATAAAGCATGGGAGAGTTGCATGGCGATATTGATGTAACAGAAAGGAATTCCCATATGAACAGTGTTCTTCAGTTCCCATGCATTTTAGGAATGAAATCCCTTACAACTGGGCTGAAACTATTAATAATATAAAAGTCTGTGTGTATGTATGTGAGTTCCTTATAACTTCTACAATTTTTGTCCAATTCAAATGAAATTTTAATTATATTTATTTGTTTTACATTCTGATGGAAAATACAGGNCATACAATATAACATCCTAAAAATGGCCACCTTCGAATGGAGGCCTTTTCTTTCGTCAGTGGACGTTGTTCAGATGTTTAACTGTGTGTATATATAAATTATGAATTGCTAAGTTAACAGAAGAAAAACTTCAAGAGATTTCATAGAAAATTCGTGTTACAAATGTATAATTTTCGATAATTTAGTCAAGACCTAACACATTAATGTTAGATCATTTAAGTAAAGAGGAAATCTGTGTTTTCCTCAATAAATTAAAGATCTTTTAATGCGGATTCTGTAGAATGATCCTTATACACACTATAATTAATAATGCGTACTAGTTAGGAATTATTCGTACCTCTTAACAGGACCACCAGTAGCCGTGTGAGAACTCACGACCACCGGACACTTGGTCGTGGGTTCGTACCTAACCTATTTGCTGGCTACCGTAAAGTTTCATGGTGTCCTACTCGTGTCTAACTCCTAAAAATTCTCCCTGGAGGCACTCCCCTTGGCGGTCGTGGGTGCGAACCCACGACCTATTCAACTTATTGGCCACGTGGCGATCTACCGAAAGAGAATGTCTTTCTATTGGAAACTGTCCCTATTTAGGTGAAGAAGACCAACCATGTTTAGTGGTTTTATCCACTCCACACGGAGTTTTCTGGATATTCTTCACGTATCTATCACTTAAAAATTCTCTTGGTAAATCGCCTGTGTTACGTTGTAATTGCCTCATCCCATCACTTCATTTCGTACCCCCTTTACACCCCTCACAAATTTTAATTTTTCCTCACGTTCTTCTGAATATCTTCTTTAATTTTAACGCTCTGAATTTATCAAAGAAGTCCCAGTTAACTGTTGTAAAGAGAAGTCGAGTTCTTTCACACTCCCCAAAGCCAATTGTAGCTCTTTTATCACCCCCGAAAGCGAACTGTCACACGTTATTAAGTTTGGAGTTTCCGCAAGTCATACCGTATCGGATCTATCGTCTATTGAATTTGTCATCGATATTCTCTAACTGACAGATCCAGGACACAACCTCGTGTATAGGGACTATGTGTTCACTTTATATAAATGAATCTGTCACTCGAAATTTGCAATTTTTCTACCTCTCCCTGCTTATAAACCATATAAAAAAATAGAATTTATATTAATTTTCTGTAGATATAATCACAAGACTAAGGTAATTAAGGCCTTAATTTTCGCTCTGGGGGATCCTAGATCCAATTCAGAGAGCAGTTCTTTAAGTATCTTTGTCTTGGCCCCACTCTTAATACCAGCTCCCATTGTGGGCCTGTCGAACCAACGATGGGTTTGCAGGAAAGGCCCTCTTTAGTGTGCCCACAAGACCTACATTACACAAGATTCGTTATAAAGTAAAACCTGTATAAACCTGAATCGTTTGGTAACGGTTAATTATTTTTTTTTAAAAAAAGAACATTAACATTTACGTGTTTTAAACATAGATGAAGGACAGTTCAAAGTTTTATCGTAGAATAAATAATATTTAATTTATCTATTTCATAATTATAAAACGAAAATAGTTATACTGTCACTGTACTTTATACATGTTTTAATGTACTTTTTAAATAATTAAATTTATATTTTACATTTTTAGACTTGAAAGGAGGGAAATTTGGAGGTTTTTCTGTATGTATGAAAGTTAGTGTGTGTGTGTGGGGGGGGAGGGACACTATCTCTTTCACTCATTTAAAGCTAAATAACTCCTGTTCCTTTAGTCGAAAATTTTTGAAATTTTGCACGAAGGTTTATGTGTTAGGAAGGAATGTTTCTAGAAATTTTCAGGAAAGTCGGACCGTTGGTTCGAAAGATATGGCCCATCCATTTAATATCTCCCGAATCAATCTGAAGACTTATAAAGATAAAGAAAAAAAATTATTAGGAATGAAAATAAATAAAGAATGCCCAAAATTCCAGCAAAAATGTTGGAATTTCGGACAAATATAAAAACTATAAAACGAATGAGTCATGTCATTAATAAAAAGTTATTGCATTTTTACAGTTACTCCCATTCTACGCTCTGATTGGTTAGTTTGAATTTCAAAAATTTAAATTAAATCTCTTTAAGTTTGCGGTTAATTGAATTAATATAAATAAATATATTTTTTAAATAAATTATTTATAATGTGTTATTTTTTAAATTATTTATTGTCAAACCTTTCAATAACGGCCACTGACGAAAACGTAAAAAGTGTCCTTTGTTGGCAGGTGGTCTTTATTGGAGGTTCAAAAAAAAATATATTTATTTATTTTGTTTATTTTAATTTTAATAATAAATTATATATATTTTTATTATTACGAGTTGAAATTTATCTTACTTCGAATGGTTCATAGTTCGAACTGCCTCCTGAAATTCGAAGTACGAGGCACCACTGCGTATATAATTAGGCCTTGATAGAAGGTAACATCAAGGCCATTTCATCCAGTTATCGACTCAAAAAGGCCTCAAAATTATATTCATTTTATTCATATATTTTTATGGCTTTCATAGAAGAATGAGGCCCCTTATCTATAACTTCTTCAGCCTGATTTCTCGTCTTTCAGGTCTGTATACGATAAACTAAATAATGTTGATCAAATTTAGACCTAAGAAGACCCCATATTTGGTCTGGTCTACTAGGGCCTAGTCTGAAATTAAATACAGGCCTAATATAACAATTAAATTTAATTAATTAACGCCTCGTTAATCCGACGCTATTCTCTAGAAAACATGAAATCACCAGTATATATAGGGCCTTATTTAAAAAAAAAAATCATAAAAGATATATTAATAAAAGTATATTTTTCCATTATTTACCAATATAAAAATTAATTTATTATATATTTTTTTATAAAGGGGATAAGGTTTGCCTTTATGTCTGAAGGCCCTACAGATGAACCCGCTGGCACCCACACTATGTGAGCCTAGTTATATGTATTTGTGAGGTTTATATAAGATTAATTTTATGTATAATTAATTATTTTATAAAATTTCTGTACTATTTTAGACGTTTTTTAGACTATTGTAAGAATACAAACAAAGAAAACTGTATCTGAGATGAATTAATGTATGGAGGAAGGTATATAAATTAATAACTTAAATTTATATAAGATTAAATTAAATTATAACTTAATTATTATCTGTATAGCATCTTAAAGTAAACAGTATATTAACTGTTTAAAAGTTAAAAGATATCAACTAAACATCTCTGTCTGAACTTCGTCATAAGACAACACTTCAAAGAAAATTGAGTGAGTATTTTTCTATTATTTTATATACAATTTATTTAAATATTGTAACGTTTATAGCTGTATATAAGTTTATATATTGACATTTCCCGGGTTGAACTTAGAATTGTTATGTTTTTAAGTTATATATAATAGGCCTTTCCCGTCTATCGAATGTGAGGCCCTAAGACACCAGAATATACAGTGATTATATATTATATATAGATCTTAATATTAATTAGTAGTATGGTGATGTAGGGAATAGCGTTGTCAAGTACTGTATATAAATAGACGAAGAAAAATTAGAAATTTCTGTCTGGTTTTATAACTTGTAGCACTGTACACGAAGCATATCCCATTATTAAGTTAGTTAGTATATGATAAACAATGCTCAAAATAGATATTTCGTTAAAATTATAATGTATAGGTATATATGCTGTGTAACAACTGTGTATCAGTGCCGAGCAATTACAACTACTGAATAATAGAAATTGGTCGCGGGTTCGCACCTAACTAAAAAGGTGGTGACGTGAAGTTTTCCGTCTTTCTTTACGTGCTAATACCTAACTAGAAACCAATTTCTCATAGAAAGGCCTCTCAAAAGACCTGGCATCAATGATATAAGGTAAAATAGGGCAATGCTGTAAACCTTTTTTTGGTGTATACGTTATCGGGCTTGCCCTAAACGATGGAGTGAATTTTCGTGGATTTTGTGGGCACTGGGAGGGTCTTTTCTCCAAACCCATAATTGGTTCGGCCAGGCCCACAATAGGGGATGTTAACAGTGCGACCAGAGCAGATATCCCATGAAAAATTCTGAAGAAATGCTCGCTTAATTGGATTCAGGATCCTCTAGAGCGAAGAGTAAAATCTTAATTGAACAGAAAACCTTCTCATTGTAATCTTATCCCCTAATGAAAATAGGATAACACTGCCAATTACAAAGATGTAGAACACGAAAAATTATGTACTGTTACCCTTTAGTGCATTTCGATATATTAAGCTGGATTCTAGAATGAGCTGTCAAATATGACAGGTAAATGCTTCACTTACAAAACGTACACAAGGGGTGGCAGTGCATCTCCGCATAGCACAAGTGCAGTGCGGTTAGGTTTAGGTTAGCAATGATATGGCTATGCAAATATTCCGATATAATAGAAAACATTGAGTGCAGTTAAGTAAAACAGCGACAACTTAATTATCATATATTACTGCTAATCTAAATTTGGTCGAACATTCAACTACACCCTCATTACATTCGTGTTATGCAGGGATGCACTACTATTCTTTTCTGTTGGGCAGTGAAGCACCTATTTGTCATATTTAATAGCCCAGTGGTTTCCAAATTGGGCTCTACTGTGCCCCTTTAACAAGTGAGTAAATCTAAGTGGCGAAAAGAAGCGAGTGGGTTGGGGTCACTGATAATCTTCCTTTTTCCTCTGTTAAAACGAGTAAGAAGAAACATTAGGTTTAATGGTTTCCAGGTTTATGAGTTTCCTTTCTTATTCTTTCAGGAAGAAATTCGAATATTAATTGTTGTAGAAAATTATTCAAGATGATATTTAAATCCTGTAAAGTGACTGTTGATAAGAAAATGCTACCAATGAAACTTCATTTTTTCTTCTACGCTTTAGGTAAGGAATAATTATACTTCAGATAGAATTTTTACTTTATTTTACACACGATTAACTCTTTTTATTTTCAAATTTTCAGCCCTAGGATCTGTGTTTCTTTACTTCTCATTAATAGCAAAAAATATCGGAATTAGTGTTACAGGAGTAGGAATAACGTTTACTATAGTTCCATTCGTTACAGTGTTAATTAATCCAATATTTGGATGCATAACTGATAAATTCAAAAAAATTAAATTTTTCATTATGCTTTTGGCAATTCTTCAAACACCCATTTACTTTTCCATCAATTATATTCCCGAAATTGAAAAAGAAAAACATGTTTTCTCTGACGTAAAATTCTTATGTAATAATGATAATGATTCTATATTCATTGAATCTGCAAAGTTTCTAACAATAAATCCAAGCAATAAAACTTTAGAGTGTAATCTTGAATGTATGCCCTGTAACAACAGTGACATATTATGCCACAGAAGTTTTAATATATTCAGTAAATCGCTTGTAAATAATTCACAAATTATGCAAGTAATTAATACAACCCTGGAGGATAATGTCACATCTTCTATCTGTTCTGAAGAATGGAAGGATAATTGCTGGACAACGTGCTTCATGGATGAAGAAGAAGATAGCAATTCATTCCTCCACTATCAATTCTGGTTGTTTGTCTTTCTAACAGCCTCTGGTATAATTATAACTGATATTATCATAGCTTTATCGGATGTTGCATGCTACGAATCCCTTGAAGGAAGAGTTAATCAATTTGGTAAACAAAGAATGTGGCTTTCTATAGGATGGGGAGTGATATCAGCATGTACTGGATATATTGTAGAGTTAGCAAATATGAATAACAAAGGAAAAACCGATTTTTCTGTATGCTTTTATATGATGCTACCATTAATGCTGTTAGATGTTATAATACTTGGATATACAGATATGAAAAAGGATAAATCATCGAGCCATATATTAAGGGATGTTAGGAAAATATTCGTAAAACCTCATCCATATTTTATTGTTATTGCTGCATTTCTTGTAGGAGCATTTTCTGGTATACAATGGAATTTTGCCTTTTGGTATTTCGATGAAATGGGTGCTAGTAAGATTTTAATGGGTGTTAGTTCAGCGACGATTTGTATGTTTAGTGAAGTACCATTCATGTTTATCTCTGGTTGGATTATTAAAAGAATAGGAAGAGATAACTGCATGTGCCTTGCTTTTATAGCATTTTCCATCTGGTTTTTAACTGCTTCGTATATATATAATGCATGGTGGATTATATTACCTGATCTGACTCAAGGACCGTGTTACGGTCTTTTCTATGCAGCTATGTCGTCTTATGGGAAAATCATAGCCGCACCTGGAACTGAAGCTACCATGCAAGCAATTCTGAGGGCCACGTTTTTTGGCTTAGGTAAGAGTGCACACTTCTTTTTTACATTGAATTTTATGTAAATATAGTTTTATTACCATAGCAAAATGTTTATAATTAGCTTTCATAATATTTTTTATTATTAAGAAATATTTACATCTGTCATTACAATGTCAGAATATTTGTGCGGTCTTTCTCTTATTTATTGTTTTTGTTTTAATCTTATTTACATTATTTACTTTTAATTAAGATTTATGTCGATTTTGAACGAGAACAGTTGTCAATTTATTACAGAATTATCTTTTATAAATATATAGGATTGGTGGAAAGTAACTAGGCATTGAGAAATCGCAAAAATTTTTGTAATAATAATGCTAGCGCAACAATGTATGTGCGGAATATACATCAATCAATAGAATTTTATAATTCCTGTATATACTGGTATGAGCAATAACCGTAGGCTCACGCATGGCAAAAAAGGATGGCCGACTGTTTGTCTGTACAGGAGCGAACACGGATTGCTTTACGATACGAAGTGTGTAAATCAGTGTTTGTTGTGCAGAAATGGTGGGTTATAGTAAAAAGACGTCATGCAATGATCTTTCCGAAAACAATCAAAAGTTGTCATTCGAAACTAAAATGACCACAGATTCGGCCACTTCTCTGTGCAGACGAAGTGCCTGTCCAACTTCATCACGACCAGAAGAAAACGTTTCGTAGGTAGACGGCACCGGTACCTGCGTTAAAGTTTTAGATATCCATCAATATTTTCATTCAATATGGTAAATGTATAATAATTCTCGTCATCTTTGCCTTTGAAAAATAAAAATTATAGTGATTTATCAGTACCTAGTTACTTTTAACCCAGACTGTATAACTTTAAAAAGTTGAAAATGTATTATTTAATGTACTGTACAGGCGTCGGTTCAGGAAGTTTAGTAGGAGGAATCGGCTTCGAGAAATATGGCGGTCGAATGACATATCGTTTTGCAGGATTTTTTACTTTGGGTGCCGCTGTTGTATATAAGTTCATAACCGTGTTTATAGCAGGAGAAAATTCTGTAATAGGAGGTATGTTTTATATATAGCTTATATATTTATTTATAAAATAATTTAAGTATCACTTAATCAGATATCAGCGATATTGAAAAATTGCTTTGATTTAATGTAGTTTACACCTTTTCTTCTATAAGTGTTACCTTCAAACATTCCTTTCTTAAAAACTGATTAAACTTCACTCACTCATGGCACGAAATTCTTATTAAGGACATAAAATATACATCAAGAACACTCGAGAAAAAGGCATACATTTATTTAGATTAAATAATCAACCTACTGGCTTACTAAAATCATGTTTTGTTTCTATTATACGATCTTCATCTATTTTCATGACAGTGAATAATAAACACGTGTAAACGATAAGTGAAAACTTCAACTACATTAAAGCTATGGTGTCTTCCAATTAGTGTATCTCCTGCATATTCCTTTAATAAGAATTAAAGGTATCATCTCGTCACCTGTGACCCACGACTTCTGGATAAATCATGTGTATTTTATACAGGATGATTCTAAAGTTAAGTCTCGAACTTCAGAGGGTTTAAATAGAGTAACTTTCAAATAGGAAACTTGTGTTTGCTGTGTTTGCTGAGGCAATCCTGTGTCAGTATAAACCATCTAATGCGATGAAGTATACATGGAGTAAAGCATAATACATACAAATGAACGAACGTTTAATTACGAAATAGAATACATGAATGTAATGTGTACATACGAAATTGTGCTGTTACAAAAGTTGTTCGAATAGACGACCCTCACATTGAAAGTAGAAGTTGTACAATAAATGCGTTTAAGAAATTATTAATGTGTTGAGACAATGCAATCTGCCAAGTAGGGAATTGCCTCCCGAGTGGATTTTCTATGCAAAAATGGTCCTTACTTAAGCGTTAGATTAAAAAAAAACCCTGAAAAATCGGGGGGTACAGCCTTTATTCAGAGGTTTTATATAAGTGTATGATTTTCATAATTACTATCAGTTTGTAATAAAGGAGTGTTTTAGTATTGAATTATATATAATTGCCTGTTACTAGGTTGACTCTATCCTGTTACCCGATTCAATAATAAATTGAAAAAAATAAAAAATAAAAAAGATGCTTCTTGTATATAATTTTTTTTATTATAAATTATTTGTTGTATTTTAAACGGTATAACAATTTATTATTTTACTTTATTATATCTTTTTATATTTTTAAAGATAAGAAAGAAGAAGCAGAAGATAAACCTAAACTGGAAGACTTATCCACATGTAAATAAATGTGAAATTCGTTTCGTTAAATTGGAATTATACAAATGTGACAATATATAATCGAATATTACATCGAAATTTATTTTTTAAAATTTATATTATATGTAATAAATGTATTATAATTTATTTTAAAAAATAAAGTGATAAATGCACAATTTTAATTGATTTAAATCATTTAAAATATTAAAAGCAAAAATCTGCATAAAATTAGTAGCCTATTATAAAAAAATTTAATTAAAAAATTTAATAAAAGTCAAACCTTTCTTTAATAAAGGTTATTTGAATTTCTGCAAAACCACGATGTCATATGGCACATGATTTAAATCCTCGCCTATGATTGGCTACTTCGATATCGAAACTATTAGCGTAGTATATCACATGATTCAGATCCTTGCCTGTGACTGGCTACTTTCACATGATTCAAATCCTCGCGTATGATTGGCTACTTAGATATCGAAACTAATAAAATAGGATATTACTACTAAGTATTTTTGTGGGGTATGTATAATATTTCTGTACGTGTATGTAATTTAATTAATATAAGTTAAGTACAGTACTTTGATATTATCAGATACAATATTCGCGTCGTTAAGTCCGTTATATAATACAGTAGGTTTTAGGAATGTTTATGTTAAAAGCATAACAAATTAGTTAATTTGTGTTTACTTATGTAGATAAGTATGCTTAAATATAAGTTATTATTATAATTGTGTAACAGTCGGTTTCATATTTTGCTAGGTAAAATATATAAGAGAGCTTTTTAAGACTCAAAAAAGCTGAGCTTTGACCAAGAACCAACCTCTAAATTCCTCTGAACGTAGAGGTCTAAGCGAATATACAGGGGGTACTATTGTACTTATATGAGGTCTTAACAATAAGAATTCATAAGCATCTGTGTAAAATTCTTGCCTTAAAACGTACAATATAATCAGTCGACATGGGGATGTGTAGAAGCAGAAAATGTTCTATCGACAAGAAAATGCTACCGATGAAACGTCAATTATCTTTTCTTCTCCTTTGGTAATTTATCTAGTATCAAATTAATATAAACAATATTTAAATTAATAAATTTTCTATATTGTTAATTGTTAATTTTCTAGCTGCAGCAGCAGGTACAGATTACTTCCCATTAATAGCTAAAAATATTGGAGTTAGTGCAAAAGCATATGGTGTGACATTTTTGATAGTACTATTTCTTATAGTTTTTATTAACCTAATTATTGGATTCATTACCGATAAATTAAAGAAAATAAAATTTATTATTATCCTCCTGATTGTTTTAATTACGCCTGTTTACTTTTCAATCAATTTTATTCCTGAAATCATAGAAGAAAATCACATCATTTCTGATGTGAAATTGTACTGTGATGACAGCAATACGTCAATTTTCATTAAGTCTCCTCATTTTTTAATGAGAAGTCCGAATAACGAAAGTATTGAGTGCCAAGTAGAGTGTTTGACTTGCTACAACGATGATATTTCATGTCGAAATGTATATAATTTGATCAGCGAGCCATTCTTTAATCGTTCTGAAACCTTAGAAGTAAGGAACGTGGTATAATAATCCAGAATAATAATCTTGAATCTTCTTTGTGTTTTCACGAATTATCTGATAATTGCACTGCCTCATGCTTCACGGAAGACCATGAATTTAATTCGTTTCACTACCATCAATTTTGGTTATTTGTCATATTTTCATCACTAACTCTTATTTTATTTAATAGTCTGATATCCTTATCGGATGCTGCTTGTTTTGAATCACTGGAAGGAAGAGTTAATCAATTTGGAAAACAAAGATTTTTACTATCTCTTGAATATGGAATATCTTCGATGTCTACTGGATATATTGTGCAACTAGTCCTCAAACAATATACTAAAAGATGTCAGTAAACTATTTGTAAGAGCTCATCCTTTTTCCTCCTTTCTGCTTCGTTTCTTGTAGGAGCATTAACTGGAATAAAATGGTATTATGACTATTGGTACTTGGAGGATTTGGGAGGTAGTAAGCTATTAATGGGATTACACAAAGGAATAGTATACATTTGGGCTGATGTACTGTACCTTTTATGTTTATTTCTGGTTGGATTATCAAAAGAATTGGAAGAGATAATGGCATGTGTTTGTCTTTTATTACTTTGTCTATTCATTATTTTACTTCATTTATTGGAAATACTTGGTNCAGAAAATGTTCCATCGACAAGAAAATGCTACCGATGAAACGTCAATTATCTTTTCTTCTCCTTTGGTAATTTATCTAGTATCAAATTAATATAAACAATATTTAAATTAATAAATTTTCTATATTGTTAATTGTTAATTTTCTAGCTGCAGCAGCAGGTACAGATTACTTCCCACTAATAGCTAAAAATATTGGAGTTAGTGCAAAAGCATATGGTGTGACGTTTTTGATAGTACTATTTCTTACAGTTTTTATTAACCTAATTATTGGATTCATTACCGATAAATTCAAGAAAATAAAATTCCTTATCGCCTTCTTGATCGTTTTTATTACCACTGTATGCTTTTCAATTAATTATATACCTGAAATTAAAAAAAAATTCGTATTATGACCGATCTAAAATTGTATTGTGATGACATCAAAACGTCAATTTTCATTAATTCTTCGGAATTTCTAATGAGAATTCCGAATAACGAAAGTATTGAGTGCCAAGTAGAGTGTTTGACTTGCTACAACGATGATATTTCATGTCAAAAATGTATATAATTTGATCAGGGAGCCATTCTTTAATCGTTCTGAAACCTTAGAAGTAAAGAACGTGACCTTCCAGAATAATAATCTTGAATCTTCTTTCTGTTTTCACGAATTATCTGATAATTGCACTGCCTCGTGCTTCACTGAAGACCATGAATTTAATTCATTTCACTACTATCAATTTCGGTTATTTGTCATATTTTTATCTTCTATGTCTACTAGATATATTGTGCAACTAGTCCTCAAACAATATACTAAAAGACGTCAGTAAACTATTTGTAAGAGCTCATCCTTTTTTCCTTCTTTCTGCTTCGTTTCTTGTAGGAGCATTAACTGGAATAAAATGGAATTATGACTATTGGTACTTGAAGGATTGGGAGGTAGTAAGCTATTAATGGAAATACATAATGCAATGCTTTGCATTTGGGCCGAAGTACCTTTTATGTTTATTTCTGGTTGGATTATCAAAAGAATTAAAAGAGACAATAGCGTGTGTTTGGCTTTCATCACTTTTACTATTTGGTTTTTTACTGCTTCATTTATTAGAAATCTTTGGTTAATTTTGTTACCCGATTTAGTTCAAGGACCCTCTTACGGTCTTTTTTATGCAACCATGACGTCGTATGGGAAACTCGTAGCACCACCTGGAACGGAAGCGATTATGCAAGCTATTCTAGGAGTAGCATTTTGTGGTCTAGGTAAGGAAACTTACTTTTGTTTTTATTAAATATGTTCGAATTCTGATTGTTGTAGAGTTTTGATTATCCGTCTTTCGCTTATCTGATCGAACAACACGAGGCAATTATTCATTATTCACAGACAATTATTCACACACTTGTGCTGAGCGAACACGTGTACTATTTTGCACATTCCCAATATTATTTACTGGAGCTCAATCTTTTTTATGTATATTTATGCCTAAATAATACTTTCCTTGGGTAAAGAAAAGTGTTATATGCATAGTAATCTTAAAAAGTCTTCAAACATGACACTTGTTGGTCACATAATCACAAGCACAGATTAGATATTTAGTATAACAAGATCACAAAAAGATGCTTTTCAAACATAAATAGGTACTGTACAAGAAATAGCGGATGGAAATTTTGTCAATTTGCTACTATTGATATAAATAGAAAAGCGAGAAAGGGGACGGTGATGATGTAAAAAAAGACGATCCCGAATTGATTTAATAAACTCTGCATAACCGGATTAAGAAAAAAGATGATGATTATGCGTGGTATTGGAATGGGAGTAAACAATGTGAAAAAAACGATTGACAACAAAATGGGCATAGCAAAGAAATGAATTTCTTTGCTGTGCCCATCTTCAGGGATTTAAAGGATTTGAAGCTTCATGCAGTTACACTGTCGAGAAAAGAAAATAGAACAATTATTGATGACATCTTATTATAATTCTGACGAGACGTGGCCTCAATAAGAAAAATATATTGTCATGCAATTGTCATTTATTAAATTCTTGCAAACGTTGCCTTGATATAGGCTATACTAAACGTTGTATTTACTTAAATTAAAATTTGATGTTCAGTTTATTTCACTCGAATTGACACTTCTGCATAATAGTTATCACGTTGGTTACACTGTAAAATTATTATTTGTAAATCACACTTATATTGGATTTTCATTAAATTTGCAAGACTTTTCGTCTGTTCTCGTTTCTGAAATTTTTCATACATTTGCTTCGGATAATCAAATCTCTACTGTATTTAAATATACAGATATATCTTAACTTTTAAACTCAATAGTAATTACATACGAAATTGTTAACTGAATCATTATAATAAGAAACAGGAAGAAACACGTGTTCCTTAAAATATTTGCATACATACTATCTTGATACATAATAATCTTATGTTGATTCTATTCAAAGNATTACACAAAGGAATAGTATACATTTGGGCTGATGTACTGTACCTTTTATGTTTATTTCTGGTTGGATTATCAAAAGAATTGGAAGAGATAATGGCATGTGTTTGTCTTTTATTACTTTGTCTATTCATTATTTTACTTCATTTATTGGAAATACTTGGTTGATTTTGTTACCCGATTTAGTTCAAGGACCCTCTTACGGTCTTTTTTATGCAGCCATGATGTCGTATGGGAAACTCGTAGCATTACCTGGAACGGAAGCGACTATGCAAGCTATTCTAGGAGCAGCATTTTGTGGTCTAGGTAAGGAAACTTACTTTTGTTTTTATTAAATATATTCGAATTCTGATTGCTGTAGAGTTTTGAGTATCCGTCTTTAGCTTATCTGATCAAACAACACGAGACAATTATTCATTATTCACGGACAATTATTCACACACTTGTGCTGAGCGAACACGTGTACTATTTTGCCCATTCCCAATATTACTTACTGGAGCTCAATCTTTTTTATGTATATTTATGCCCAAATAATACTTTTCTTGGATAAAGAAAAGTGTTATATGCATAGTAATCTTAAAAAGTCTTCAAACATGACACTTATTGGTCACATAATCACAAGCACAGATTAGATATTTAGTATAACAAGATCACAAAAAGCTGCTTTTCAAACATAAATAGGTACTGTACAAGAAATAGCGGATGGAAATTTTGTCAATTTGCTACTATTGATATAAATAGAAAAGCGAGAAAGGGGACGGTGATGATGTAGAAAAAGACGATCCCGAATTGATTTAATAAACTCTGCATAACTAGATTAAGAATAAAGATGATGATTATACGAGGTATTGGAATGAGAGTAAACAATGTGAAAAAAAACGATTGACAACAAAATGGGCATAGCAAAGAAATGAATTTCTTTGCTATACCCATCTTCAGGGATTTAAAGGATTTGAAGCTTCATGCAGTTACACTGTCGAGAAAAGAAAATAGAACAATTATTGATGACATCTTATTATAATTCTGACGAGACGTGGCCTCAATAAGAGAAATATAAATTGTCATGCAATTGTCATTTATTAAATTTTTGCAAACGTTACTTTTGTATTTTGCCTTGATATATACTAAACGATGTATTTACTTAAATTAAAATTTGATGTTCAGTTTATTTCATTCGAATTGACACTTGTACATAATAACTATCACGTTGGTTATACTGTAAAATTATTATTTTTAAGTCACACTTATGTTGGATTTTCATTAAATTTGCAAGACTTTTCGTCTGTTCTCGTTTCTGAAATTTTTCATACATTTGCTTCGGATAATCAAATCTCTACTGTATTTAAATATACAGATATATCTTAACTTTTAAACTCAATAGTAATTACATACGAAATTGTTAACTGAATCATTATAATAAGAAACAGGAAGAAACACGTGTTCCTTAAAATATTTGCATACATACTATCTTGATACATAATAATCTTATGTTGATTCTATTCAAAGATTGTTGATAAGTCTCTTTAGAAAAAAATAGAGGAATCTACGAATTGGAAATCGAACCCGGGTTCTTCCTGTATTTGAAAAAAAAAAATTGGTGCTTTGTTCATACAGTTATTGGAATGGATTGAATTTTTCGCAACTCATACCGATCGTATTAGAGTAATATAGAAAATGTCTCATTGCACAAAATCACTCCTTGTGGTTCGATGTTAATAATATATAAGATTCTATTTCTTACCAAATAATAACGTAAAAATTCAAGATATTAAGCTGTAATTTCATCACGTGAGTTTTAGGTAGTGATTTACTTAATTAATATATGTGAACCCTGCTCTTCTGCCCATGCCGATGTGTGCTGTGGTTCCTATTGGGTTATTTAGCAAACTTTAATTACTTCGTTACAAATAATTTTGTAATGCATTTTGAGGAATATTATAATACAGTGGAACCTCGGTATACGACCTTAATCCGTTCCTGGTGTTTGGACTTATACCGAATAGGACGTATACCAAACCAACCTTTTCCATAAGAAGTAATGTAAAAATGATTAATCCGTTCTCATGTAAAAAAATGGCTGGCTTTAAACATCTCGCTTTCCTCGCTAGTTTCTGCTTCATTTTTCATGAGATCAGCATGTATCTTTTTAACTTTCTCGCAAATAATTTCTTCCGATACGCTGTCGTAGGCACACTGTTTTTTCAGTTATCCAAAGCAAAAGCAATTTCTCAACATNCAAAAAGCTGCTTTTCAAACATAAATAGGTACTGTACAAGAAATAGCGGATGGAAATTTTGTCAATTTGCTACTATTGATATAAATAGAAAAGCGAGAAAGGGGACGGTGATGATGTAAAAAAAGACGATCCCGAATTGATTTAATAAACTCTGCATAACTAGATTAAGAATAAAGATGATGATTATACGAGGTATTGGAATGAGAGTAAACAATGTGAAAAAAACGATTGACAACAAAATGGGCATAGCAAAGAAATGAATTTCTTTGCTATGCCCATCTTCAAGGATTTAAAGGATTTGAAGCTTCATGCAGTTACACTGTCGAGAAAAGAAAATAGAACAATTATTGATGACATCTTATTATAATTCTGACGAGACGTGGCCTCAATAAGAGAAATATAAATTGTCATGCAATTGTCATTTATTAAATTTTTGCAAACGTTACTTTTGTATTTTGCCTTGATATATACTAAACGATGTATTTATTTAAATTAAAATTTGATGTTCAGTTTATTTTATTCGAATTGACACTTGTACATAATAACTATCACGTTGGTTATACTGTAAAATTATTATTTTTAAGTCACACTTATGTTGGATTTTCATTAAATTTGCAAGACTTTTCGTCTGTTCTTGTTTCTTAAATTTTCCATACATTTTGCTCCGGATAATCAAATCTCTACTGTATTTAAATATACAGATATATCTTAACTTTTAAACTCAATAGTAATTACATACGAAATTGTTAACTGAATCATTATAATAAGAAACAGGAAGAAACACGTGTTTCTTAAAATGTCTGCATACATCCTATCTTAATACATAATAATCTTATGTTGATTTTATTCAAAGATTGTTGATAAGTCTCTTTAGAAAAAGGATAGCAGAATCTACGAATTGGAAATCGAATCCGGGTTCTTCCTGTATTTGAAATAAGAAAAAAATTTGGTGCTTCCGTTCATACAGTTATTGGAAAAAATTGAATTTTTCGCAACACATTCCGATCGTATTAGAGAAATATAGAAAATGTCTCATTGCACAAGGTCACTTGTGCAATGAGCGTTGTGCAATGTGCAATGAGTTACCTTGTGGTTCGATGTTAATAATATATAAGATTCTATTTCTTACCAAATAATAACGTAAAAATCAAGATATTAAGCTGTAATTTCATCACGTGAGTTTCGGGTAGTGATTTAATTAATATATGTGAACCCTGCTCTTCTGTCCATGCCTATGTATGCTGTGGTTCCTGTTGGGTTATTTAGCAAACTTTAATTACTTCGTTACAAATAATTTTTAATGCATTTTGTGGAATATTATAATATATATAAAGTATAATCATCTAATTTAATTAAGAAACATGTTTTATTGCTCTGTTTTCTAGGTATAGGTACAGGATGTCTGTTGGGAGGTATTAGGTTTGATAATTATGGTAATCGTTTGACTTTTCGTTTTGTGGGATGTTTCTCTATAGGATCAGCCATAATATACAAATGCATCACGACATTTATAGCGGGAGAAAGATCTGTAATAAAAGGTATAATTTTTTCTTACGTTTCTGAGCTTAAAAAGTGGAACATAATAACGATTCAAAGTAGGTATCTGCCGTGAGGTAAAGAAATTTCAGAAATTTATTTTACTCAGATTTATTCACGAAAAGCATACCAAAAAGCTAAGGATTTTTCGCGCGTTTTCCTTTGATTATTAAAATGTGAAAAATTATTTTGTAACAGAGAAATGAAGAAAATAAATGACAATGAAGCTTTGAATTATGAATTATGAATTATGAAAATATTTCTGAGCTGAGTAAATACACATAAACATAAGTTACTTGTTATAATATACATTAAGATAAGAAAACTAAAGTATTAAATTTATAAGCGGTAAATTTTACATAGAATTAGAGAATTTAAAAGTATTATTTCATAAAATTTGGATATATAAAAAGATATTTCATTACAATATGAAGCAATATATACAGATTTCATCAGCATTGTTTCTAGTCGATACAATTAGAAACTTTAATTTTGACTTGTTTTTCTTAAGATTTTGCAATTCTCTAATGAAATTCCAATTACTAAAATTTCATATCCTTAAAGAGAAATTTAAATGCGTTATTTTTAAATGTTTATTAAGTAAAATCTTAAAAAATAAGTAAACTACGCACCTAAGCGAATGTAAAATTCTTAGAGAAAAGGATAGCTTGATCAAAATTCATTAATTTGTTCACTTAATAAGCTTCAATAAGCTTGAAACAGGGTAAACAAAATCGTGCCCTTCACACACACATAAATACTCCATATACACACATTAACACACTAACATCCATACACATGAGTCTAAGTTCGAGACCTTTCTTTTCTCTTATATTCCGTGTAAATACAGACGAATAAGATGAACACTACGGCTCTATGCTATTTATTTATTTATTTAGAAACATTTTAATTCATATTAAAGCATTCAATTTTTTTTATAAAAGTAAATAATTGTTTTTCGTTATTCGGTATGAAGTTTTATATTAAGAAAATTTATCTTTGAATAAGTTATACATTTGTTTCTGATGCATTTATTGTAGAAGGTCAACAGGGATAAAATGGCATTATGGCTATTGGTATTTGGAAGATTTGGGAGGAAGTAAGCTATTAATGGAATTACACAAAGGAATAGTATACATTTGGGCTGATGTACTGTACCTTTTATGTTTATTTCTGGTTGGATTATCAAAAGAATTGGAAGAGATAATGGCGTGTGTTTTGCTTTTACACTTATACCGTTTATTATTTTACTGCTTGATTTATTAGAAATCCTTGATTGATTTTGTTACTCGATTTAGTTAAAGAACTCTCTTACGGTCTTTTTTATTTAGCCATGATCTCTAATGGAAAATTCATAGTATCACCTGGAACGGAAGCAACCATGCAACATACTATTCTGGTAGTAGCATTTTATGGTATACATAAAGAAAAGTTCACAGCTTCATAAGATGAAAACACGTCTGTTTGCTTTTTAAGATAAAAATGCACAAGAAATGGTGGAAGAAAATTTTGACAATTTGCTACTATTGATACAAATAGAGAGATAAGAAAGCGAAGTGTTGATGTAGAGAGAAACAGAATACCATAACGAATTGACTGTCTAAACAGTTGTTTATAGAGTTGATGATGAAGGAATTGACCTGAAACTCAAATGTAGTATAAATGAGTCTAGTCAAAGAAGTTAAATTTCAATTGCATGGCNGATTTAAAGGATTTGAAGCTTCATGCAGTTACACTGTCGAGAAAAGAAAATAGAACAATTATTGATGACATCTTATTATAATTCTGACGAGACGTGGCCTCAATAAGAGAAATATAAATTGTCATGCAATTGTCATTTATTAAATTTTTGCAAACGTTACTTTTGTATTTTGCCTTGATATATACTAAACGATGTATTTACTTAAATTAAAATTTGATGTTCAGTTTATTTCATTCGAATTGACACTTGTACATAATAACTATCACGTTGGTTATACTGTAAAATTATTATTTTTAAGTCACACTTATGTTGGATTTTCATTAAATTTGCAAGACTTTTCGTCTGTTCTCGTTTCTGAAATTTGTCATACATTTGCTCCGGATAATCAAATCTCTACTGTATTTAAATATACAGATATATCTTAACTTTTAAACTCAATAGTAATTACATACGAAATTGTTAACTGAATCATTATAATAAGAAACAGGAAGAAATCGGTGTTCCTTAAAATGTCTGCCGACATTTTATCTTGATACATAATAATCTTATGTTGATTTTATTCTAAAGATTGTTGATAAGTCTCTTTAGAAAAAGGATAGCAGAATCTACGAATTGGAAATCGAATCCGGGTTCTTCCTGTATTTGAAATAAGAAACAAATTTGAGGAATATCAGAGGAATATAGGGCATAAATCTCATTGCACAATGTCACTCCTTATGGTTCGAAGTTAATAATATATAAGATTCTACTTCTTACAAAATAATAATGTAAAAATTCAAGATATTAAGCTGTAATTTCATCACGTGAGCTTTTAGGTAGTGATTTAATTAATATATGTGAACCCTGCTCTTCTGTCCATGCCTAAGTATGCTGTGGTTCCTATTGGGTTATTTAGCAAACTTCAATTACTACGTTGCAATGCGTTACAAATAATTTTACAATGCATTTCGAGGAATGTTATAATATATAAAGTATAATCTAATTTAATTTAGAAACTTGTTTTATTGTTCTATTTTTTTAGGTATAGGTGCAGGATGTCTGTTGGGAGGTATTGGTTTCGACAATTATGGTAATCAGTTGACTTTTCGTTTTGTGGGATGTTTCTCTATAGGATCAGCCATAATATACAAATGCATCACGACATTTATAGCGGGAGAAAGATCTGTAATAAAAGGTATAATTTTTTTATCACGTTTCTGAGCTTAATATGTGGAACATAATAACGATTCAAAATAGGTATCTGCCGTGAGGTAAAGAAATTTCAGAAATTTATTTTACTCAGATTTATTCACGAAAAGCATGCCAAAAAGCTAATTATCTTTCGCAAGTTTTCCTTTGATTATTAAAATGTGAAAAATTATTTCGTAATTAATATGAAGAAAATAAACGACAATAAAGGTTTTAATTGTGATTTATTATATTAAAATAATTCTGAGCTGAGTAAATACATATAATCATAATTTACTTGTTACAATATAGATTAAGATAAGAAAACTAAAGTATTAAATTTATAAGCGGTAAATTTTACATAGAATTAGAGAATTTAAAAGTATTATTTCATAAAATTTGGGTATATAAATAAGATATTTCATTACAATATGAAGCCAGAAGCAATATATAATTTAATATGTATACAGATTTCATCAACATTGATTCTAGTCGATACAATTAGGAACCTCCATTTTGACTTGTTTTTCTTAAGATTTTGCAATTCTCTAATAAAATTCCAATTACTAAAATTTCATATCCTTAAAGAGAAATTTAAATGCGTTATTTTTAAATGTTTATTAAGTAAAATCTTAAAAAATAAGTAAACTACGCACCTAAGCGAATGTAAAATTCTTAGAGAAAAGGATAGCTTGATCAAAATTCATTAATTTGTTCACTTAATAAGCTTCAATAAGCTTGAAACAGGGTAAACAAAATCGTGCCCTTCACACACACATAAATACTCCATATACACACATTAACACACTAACATCCATACACATGAGTCTAAGTTCGAGACCTTTCTTTTCTCTTATATTCCGTGTAAATACAGACGAATAAGATGAACACTACGGCTCTATGCTATTTATTTATTTATTTAGAAACATTTTAATTCATATTAAAGCATTCAATTTTTTTTATAAAAGTAAATAATTGTTTTTCGTTATTCGGTATGAAGTTTTATATTAAGAAAATTTATCTTTGAATAAGTTATACATTTGTTTCTGATGCATTTATTGTAGAAGGTCAACAGGGATAAAATGGCATTATGGCTATTGGTATTTGGAAGATTTGGGAGGAAGTAAGCTATTAATGGAATTACACAAAGGAATAGTATACATTTGGGCTGATGTACTGTACCTTTTATGTTTATTTCTGGTTGGATTATCAAAAGAATTGGAAGAGATAATGGCGTGTGTTTTGCTTTTACACTTATACCGTTTATTATTTTACTGCTTGATTTATTAGAAATCCTTGATTGATTTTGTTACTCGATTTAGTTAAAGAACTCTCTTACGGTCTTTTTTATTTAGCCATGATCTCTAATGGAAAATTCATAGTATCACCTGGAACGGAAGCAACCATGCAACATACTATTCTGGTAGTAGCATTTTATGGTATACATAAAGAAAAGTTCACAGCTTCATAAGATGAAAACACGTCTGTTTGCTTTTTAAGATAAAAATGCACAAGAAATGGTGGAAGAAAATTTTGACAATTTGCTACTATTGATACAAATAGAGAGATAAGAAAGCGAAGTGTTGATGTAGAGAGAAACAGAATACCATAACGAATTGACTGTCTAAACAGTTGTTTATAGAGTTGATGATGAAGGAATTGACCTGAAACTCAAATGTAGTATAAATGAGTCTAGTCAAAGAAGTTAAATTTCAATTGCATGGCCATCTTGAGAATCTTGAGGCTCTGAAAGGCCATAGCAAACAGGCACGCAGTTACGCTGAAATAGATTCAAGATGCATTGCATTTTTGTATTCAACGTAAAAAGTAAAATCTGATTGATGTACAGTACAGTACTGTACATTGTCTGGCATGACAAGTCTCAGTGCCGTGTCTGCGAGAACGTTCCAAAGAAAGGACCCTATGCATGACCCCTGGGGACAAATCCTCTGCAATTTCCTGACAAAGCACCTGTTCGGGGTGCAATACTCAACTGTACGGTCTCTCAGAAAGCTTCTGACAAGCGAAAAGAGGGTGATCGGCAGTCTGGCCTTCCGCAACTCACTCACAATGGATAGCCATCAGACGTTATCATATGCCCCCGCAAGGTCCATCGAAACGAGGGTCGTGTGGAGGCCCTGTCGGCGGTTCTCCGGAATCAGGCTGACTGCCCGATGTAGAGCCTGACAGGTTGACACGTCTGGACGAAATCCATATTACCCTTATACTGGAAGTCCGAAGTGATTATGTTCCATTCAGTTGTTAGTATTGATGGCTTTTCCACAAGACATTGAAGTTCTTGTGTAAAAAGGAATAAACATGCTTATCGCACATGGCTGAACTTGCTGTGGCTTTAAGCTATAATAAATATAATATTCCTTCCTACATCAAATAATAATGTAGAAATGTAAGATTTTAATTTGTAACCTCACAACGCAATCCTTAAGTTGAGAATCCTTTAGAAATTGTATACAAGAATGTCAACACAGTTTCCATCTCTTCTTTACTCTTTCACTTCCTATTTTTGTCAGCCCATTCTTCTCTTCCATACAGTTTCACCCCTTCCATCAAATGTAGAGATGATTGTTGGAAGAGGCATCGACAAACAAGAAACTAAATAAACAAAAGCTATTAAACAATCGTCACTTTAATTCTATTTTTCATAAAGGATGGAGATAGAAGGACTCGTGTCATATTCGGTCTTATTGAAGATTTTACTTGTTATTAGTACTTATCAACACTATCAAAATTAAATTCTTTGTCATTTTATAATAATCAATAATTTAAAAATGTTTTTAAAAATAAAATCTTATAACAGATGGCGGTACACAAAATTTTAACTTTTTTGCCTGAAAAGTTACTCAACTCTTTGCTGAATTCTTATATGAATAACCAGGTCAGATTTTACTTTATATAATTATAGTATGATGTGAAGTGTTTACTTTAGAATTATATAAATGACACCATTGATAAAATATTTAAATGCCAGACTTTAAATTTGATAAGTGATATATAAAAAGTTTTATTTATTTATTGGAATTTAATTTAATTTATTGGATTTTTATCTACATTACTAATCCATCAAATCAATGCTCAAGCTTTTGAATTACTCTTGTTTCTCAAACCATTTTAAAAGTCTCTTCCAAAAAAAACTTCTGTATTTTCAACGTATTTTCTAATCTCTCCTAAAAAGTTTGAAAGAATAACATACTTTATACAAGATATTTTAAATTAAACACCGTCTTATTAACCCCTTTCCTTATCATTCTGTCTGAGAGTGTTACTTACATTCTTATATATTAAAATTGAATCAAAATATTCGAGTTACATGCTCGAAAATATAGGCCTATATATATAGCAATTCAATTTATTCCTAATTTTTCACCTTTAAACGCGATTTTCTTCTAAAATTTTACACCTAAACACTTTCGTTTAGGAGCCAAAAGTTCGTTTATTTATCTTAAATATTCTCCATTAAAAAACATTGATCTAATTAACATTTTAAACGTTAATAACTGTGAATAACAATCGATACTAAATTAAACTTTAAACCTCATATGTTATATAAACTTCTAGATAAGGTTTCCACGTACAATCTTTCGAAAATGGCCATTGGCATGAGAAATTAGCCACGTATTTTAAGTCCATACACTTATAATAAAGCGTAGGTGAAGAGCTATAAGGTAAGAAATGATGCTTTTTTTTCTTTTCTTAAATACAGTATTATAAATTTATTAACACGTAAGTAGTATAAATTATATTTTAAATCGAAATAATTATATAGGCCTATCTATATATAGGAAATTTATATAACAGGTAAAACAAATATAAGAGAAGAAACTAGCGGATTTACATAAAATATTAAGTATAGACAATTCTGTACGATATCTGCACTGAGAGACTTAAGATAGATAGAGAAGATAGAGATAAACTAATGTAGATAGAGACAGACAGACAGCTCCTACAGGCTTTGCAGATATTCCCAGCAAGTGGGAACATCTACAAAGCTAAACAGTATAAGAATCCCAAGAGTAATAAGGAAAATCGCTAACTTAAAACTAGAAAAGGCTAGAGAATGTCAACTAACCTCGAATTATAAATATACTTTCTTTGTAAATATTGCTATGTAACACAGATAGATTAAGAAATTTCACGAACGATGTAATCACGAAAGAAATTTTTCTGGATTCAGTCAAAACCTTTCTTCAAGAAACACCTGACATTAAGCAGAATATGGGCTAAGGCTTTCACAAATTTAAATTTTCTAACATTTATTTATGTATAATAAAGGTATTTAACGATCACCTTTATTTACATCTATATCTAACGCTATACAAGTTGAATACGAGTATAAAGTTTTAAGAATGAATGTTGTAAAATTAGTCATTAAATTTGAATTTTTCACATAGATAATAATATAAATATTTATAAATTTTGAATTATTTATTCATAGGAATCGTTTTAATTATTGTATGATGCGTACTTATCACAAAAATTCAGTCGACATAATGATATCTAGAAGTAGAAAATGTTCTATCGACAAAAAAATGCTACCGATAAAACTTCATTTTCTTTTCTATTCACTTGGTAATTTTTATAATATCAAATTAATATAACAATTCTTTAAATTAATATTTTTTCTACATTTTTTATTATTAATTTTCTAGCTGCGGCATCAGCTTTGAATTACTTCCCACTTATAGCTAAAAACATCGGAGTTAGTGCTACAGGATTGGGTATTACTTACCTGACGGCCCCATTTCTTGCAGTTTTTATGAATCCAATATTCGGATACGTTACCGATAAATTCAAGAAAATAAAATTCATTATCATCCTCCTGATTGTTTTAATTACGCCTGTTTACTTTTCAATCAATTTTATTCCTGAAATCATAAAAGAAAATCACATCATTTCTGATGTAAAATTGTACTGTGATGACAGCAATACGTCAATTTTCATTAAGTCTCCTCATTTTTTAATGAGAAGTCCGAATAACGAAAGTATTGAGTGCCAAGTAGAGTGTTTGACTTGCTACAACGATGATATTTCATGTCGAAATGTATATAATTTGATCAGCGAGCCATTCCTTAATCGTTCTGAAACCTTAGAAGTCAGGAACGTGACCTCCCAGAATAATAATCTAGCATCTTCATTCTGTTTTCACGAATTATCTGATAATTGCACAGCCTCGTGCTTCACGGAAGACCATGAATTCAATTCGTTTCACTACTATCAATTTTGGTTATTTGTCGTATTAACATCATTAGCTCTTATTATAACCAATGCTGTCATAGCCTTATCGGATGCTGCTTGTTTTGAATCACTGGAAGGAAGAGTTAATCAATTTGGAAAACAAAGATATTTATTTTCTCTTGGATGGGGAATATCATCTATTGGTACTGGATACATTGTCGAATTAGCAAATGCCAATAACGCAGGGAAAACTAATTTTTCTATAAGTTACTACATAATGTTGCCTTTAATTATCTTCGATATAATAACGCTGGCGTTTACAGATATGCGAAAAGAAAAATCGTCAAACAATATATTAAAAGATGTCAGAAAAATATTTGTGAAGGGCCATCCTTTCTTCCTTGTATTTGCTTCATTTCTTGCAGGTGCATTTTCTGGTGTAAAATGGAATTATGGCTATTGGTATTTGGAAGATTTGGGAGGAAGTAAACTATTAATGGGAATACATAATGCAATGGTTTGCATTTGGGCCGAAGTACCTTTTATGTTTATTTCTGGTTGGATTATAAAAAGAATTGGAACGGACAATAGCGTGTGTTTGGCTTTCATCACCTTGACCATTTGGTTTTTTGCTGCTTCATTTATTAGTAATCCTTGGTTGATTTTGTTACCCGATTTAGTTCAAGGACCCTCTTACGGTCTTTTTTATGCAGCCATGACGTCGTATGGGAAACTTATAGCACCACCTGGAACGGAAGCGACTATGCAAGCTATTCTAGGAGCAACATTTTGTGGTCTAGGTAAGGAAAATTATTCGAATTCTGATTGCTGTAGAGTTTTGATTATCAGTCTTTCGCTTATCTGATCGAACAACACGAGACAATTATTTATTATTCACGGACAATTATTCACACACTTGTGCTGAGCGAACACGTGTACTATTTTGCCCATTTCCAATATTGCCTTCTCGAGCTCAACGTTTTTTATGTATATTTATGCCCAAATAATACTTTCCTTGGATAAAGAAAAGTGTTATATGCATAGTAATCTTAAAAAGTCTTCAAACATGACACTTGTTGGTCACATAATCACAAGCACAGATTAGATATTTAGTATAACAAGATCACAAAAAGCTGCTTTTCAAACATAAATAGGTACTGTACAAGAAATAGCGGATGGAAATTTTGTCAATTTGCTACTATTGATATAAATAGAAAAGCGAGAAAGGGGACGGTGATGATGTAAAAAAAGACGATCCCGAATTGATTTAATAAACTCTGCATAACTAGATTAAGAATAAAGATGATGATTATACGAGGTATTGGAATGAGAGTAAACAATGTGAAAAAAACGATTGACAACAAAATGGGCATAGCAAAGAAATGAATTTCTTTGCTATGCCCATCTTCAGGGATTTAAAGGATTTGAAGCTTCATGCAGTTACACTGTCGAGAAAAGAAAATAGAACAATTATTGATGACATCTTATTATAATTCTGACGAGACGTGGCCTCAATAAGAGAAATATAAATTGTCATGCAATTGTCATTTATTAAATTTTTGCAAACGTTACTTTTGTATTTTGCCTTGATATATACTAAACGATGTATTTACTTAAATTAAAATTTGATGTTCAGTTTATTTCATTCGAATTGACACTTGTACATAATAACTATCACGTTGGTTATACTGTAAAATTATTATTTTTAAGTCACACTTATGTTGGATTTTCATTAAATTTGCAAGACTTTTCGTCTGTTCTCGTTTCTGAAATTTGTCATACATTTGCTCCGGATAATCAAATCTCTACTGTATTTAAATATACAGATATATCTTAACTTTTAAACTCAATAGTAATTACATACGAAATTGTTAACTGAATCATTATAATAAGAAACAGGAAGAAATCGGTGTTCCTTAAAATGTCTGCCGACATTTTATCTTGATACATAATAATCTTATGTTGATTTTATTCTAAAGATTGTTGATAAGTCTCTTTAGAAAAAGGATAGCAGAATCTACGAATTGGAAATCGAATCCGGGTTCTTCCTGTATTTGAAATAAGAAACAAATTTGAGGAATATCAGAGGAATATAGGGCATAAATCTCATTGCACAATGTCACTCCTTATGGTTCGAAGTTAATAATATATAAGATTCTACTTCTTACAAAATAATAATGTAAAAATTCAAGATATTAAGCTGTAATTTCATCACGTGAGCTTTTAGGTAGTGATTTAATTAATATATGTGAACCCTGCTCTTCTGTCCATGCCTAAGTATGCTGTGGTTCCTATTGGGTTATTTAGCAAACTTCAATTACTACGTTGCAATGCGTTACAAATAATTTTACAATGCATTTCGAGGAATGTTATAATATATAAAGTATAATCTAATTTAATTTAGAAACTTGTTTTATTGTTCTATTTTTTTAGGTATAGGTGCAGGATGTCTGTTGGGAGGTATTGGTTTCGACAATTATGGTAATCAGTTGACTTTTCGTTTTGTGGGATGTTTCTCTATAGGATCAGCCATAATATACAAATGCATCACGACATTTATAGCGGGAGAAAGATCTGTAATAAAAGGTATAATTTTTTTATCACGTTTCTGAGCTTAATATGTGGAACATAATAACGATTCAAAATAGGTATCTGCCGTGAGGTAAAGAAATTTCAGAAATTTATTTTACTCAGATTTATTCACGAAAAGCATGCCAAAAAGCTAATTATCTTTCGCAAGTTTTCCTTTGATTATTAAAATGTGAAAAATTATTTCGTAATTAATATGAAGAAAATAAACGACAATAAAGGTTTTAATTGTGATTTATTATATTAAAATAATTCTGAGCTGAGTAAATACATATAATCATAATTTACTTGTTACAATATAGATTAAGATAAGAAAACTAAAGTATTAAATTTATAAGCGGTAAATTTTACATAGAATTAGAGAATTTAAAAGTATTATTTCATAAAATTTGGGTATATAAATAAGATATTTCATTACAATATGAAGCCAGAAGCAATATATAATTTAATATGTATACAGATTTCATCAACATTGATTCTAGTCGATACAATTAGGAACCTCCATTTTGACTTGTTTTTCTTAAGATTTTCTCTAATGAAATTTCAATTACTAAAATTTCATATAGTTAAAGAGAAATTTAAATGCGTTATTTTAAATGTTTATTAAGTAAAATCTTCAATAAGAAAAAAATACGCAGCTAAGCGAATGTAAAATTTCGAATTCTTAGAGAAAAGGATAGCTTGATCTAAATTCATTAATTTGTTTGTTTACTTAATAAGCTTCAAACAGAGTGTACAAAATTGTGCCCACCATACACTCATACATACTTCACATAAACCCCATACACACATTAACACACTAACATCCATACATACAGAAAAAACCCTTCAAATTTCTTACATTTCTATACGTTTCGATGTGTCCTAAGTCCAAAAATGTAAAGATCTTGTGAGGTCACTTTTTCACCGATCGCCATACCTTTCCTGTGTTATATATAACAACCGGAAAAGTAATAATTTATGTGTTAAGACAACAAAACTGGTTTTATTTGCGATCTGCCAAAAAAAAGTTTTTTCCGGGAAAATTTTGTATTTGAAATTGGCCCCTATTTAGGTATTACACGAAGAAAACCCTGAAAACACCACGTGGTCACTTCTATCTTTTTATAAGAAATAACTGGCTTTGTATTGCTTAGAGTCAGGAGATCCCGATTAACTATATACAAATTTTATTATTTCGATTTTATTCTGTTGCCTGATTCGTTAATAAATTAGAAAAAAATATATTTAAAAAATTCTTCTGATATGTGATTTTTAATATAAACGATTTGCTGTATAATAACATTTTTATGTTTTGTATTTTTAAAGATAAGAAGAGAGAAAACGAGGAAAAAGTTGAACAGGAGAAATGTTATCCATGTGGCTGAATAAGGAATTCGTTTCCGTTTACTTGACTTATTTAAATATGAAAATATGTATTCGAAAATTATACCGAAGTTTATTTTTAAAATTTATATTATCTGTAAAAATGTATTATAATTTATTAAATATTGTTTACAGTTTAACTTCTTTAAGTCGAACTGTGTTAAATCGAAGCTGTCTATATGTCCAAGGCACAGTAAAATAGAAGAAATCGTTGACACTTTTAACTCAAACCCATCTTTATGTTTACCTTTTACCTTTTGATAAGTTCGAGACCTTTCTTTTCTCTTATATTCCATGTAAATACAGACGAATAAGATGAACACTACGGCTCTATGTCTGAGACAATCTTTTATATATACGATATGTTAACAGCGTTCTGATGGGGACACATGGGAGCATCTTGTCAACGCACTCTATTTCTATGCAATTCTATTGTTATTCTGTGAACAGATTCTCTTTGAAAAAATCTGGTATTTAACTGAAAGTCTAGATTTTTTTTTTATTCTATACACCTCGATTTTACGACGTTTTACTGTATGTAATTCTACATTAAGTATTTACTTTAAAAAATGTGTAAATGTGACATATGATTAGTTACTAGCCTTTAAATTTCATAAATGACACACAGACTTTTATTTATTTATTTATTTATTTAGAGACATTGTAGTTCATTTTAAAGCATTCGATTTTTTTTTCTGGAAGTAAATAATTATTTTTCGTTATTCGGTATGAAGTTTTATATTAATTAATCAGCCATGACCTCTAATGCGAAATTCATAGTATCACCTGGAACGGAAGCAACCATGCAACATACTATTCTGGTAGTAGCATTTTATGGTATACATAAGGAAAAGTTCACAGCTTCATAAGATGAAAATACGTCTGTTTGCTTTTTAAGATAAAAATGCACAAGAAATGGTGGAAGAAAATTTTGACAATTTGCTACTATTGATACAAATAGAGAGATAAGAAAGCGAAGTGTTGATGTAGAGAGAAACAATACCATAACGAATTGACTGTCTAAACAGTTGTTTATATGGTTGATGATGAAGAAATTGCCCTGAATCTCAAATGTAGTAGAAATGAGTCTAGTCAGAGAAGTTAAATTTCAATTGCATGGCCATCTTGAGGGTCTTGAGGCTCTGAAAGGCCATAGCAAACACACAGTTACACTGAAATAGATTCAAGATGTATTGCATTTTTGTGTTCAACGTAAAAACTAAAATCTGATTGATGTGTATAGTTTATTTCATTGAAATTGATATTTCTATTAAACTTGCCAGTGCTTTTGTCCCTTTATCACGTCTCTCGATTATTTTATATACAGATCCCGTTTCTGTCGGAAAATCAATTGTTTATACTATATAAATACAGTAGACTGTTGCTAATTCGGCCCTTAAAAATCTTTAATCTGAATTATCCGGTATACATCATTAAAATATTTTTGTCTTATTCATGATTATTATTATTTTTTAAAAGTATAGAGTAAACGTGTAATATTAACTTTAATAAAGAATTAAGCTTGCAATTACTGATATTCCTGTGCATAATTTCTCAATAGCAAAATACATCATTAAAAATAACCAGTAAGGAAGGACGAAAGGGCATGTCGTTCATTTCACTTAGTACTTTGCATTTAGTAATCTAGCACTCTCACTAATCCGGCACGCCTCTGTGCAACGAATGGCCGGATTAGCAAGAAATACTAAACAGTACTAAAAGGTCTCTTAAAACAGGAATCTGCTGATTGAAAATCGAACCAGGATCCTCATATTGGAAGTCCGAAGTTATTATGTGCTTCTCTCCATACAGTTATTAGTATTGATGACTTTTTCACAAGACATTGAAATTCTTGTGTAAGAAGGAATGGGCATGCTTCTTGCACATGGCTGAACTTGCTGTGGCTTTAAGCTATAATACATATAATATTCTTTCCTGCATTAAATAATAATGTAGAAATGTGCGATTATAATTTGTAATCTCATTACGCGATCCTGAAGTTGTAATTATTGAAATTTATGTAAATCCGGCTCTTCCCCTGTCCATGTCTTTGTATGCCACTCATTACCATTGAGTTATTTTGTACATTTTAATTACTTAACCGCAATACATAGACAATGTTTTCATAATACATTATAAGGAATATTGAGATATATAATGTATACTATTCATATACCCTTACATTTCTTATTTTTGTCAGTCCATTCTTCTCTTTCATAGAGTTCCACTCCTTTCACTAACTGTAGAGTTGTTGTTTGTTGGAAGAGGCATTGACAAACAAAAATCTAAATAAATTAAAGTTATTAAACAATCGACACTTTAATTCCATTCCTCATAAATTTCGTGAAATATGATGCTTAAATACATCTGTTTTAATGGGAAAATTAAATAATGTCGATTATCAAGCTGCCTTTTGTAAAACGAATCTATTGTAATTGTAGTAGAAAGGTTTGTGTATTAGAAGCATTGATGCTGTTAAATTTCGGAGGTTAAAGGTCGAGATGGAGATAGAAGGACTCGTGTCATATTCGGTCCTATTGAAGATTTTACTTGTTATTAGCACTTATCAACACTATCAAAATTAAATTCTATGTCATTTTATAATAATCAATAATTTAAAAATGTTTTTAAAAATAAAATCTTATAACAGATGGCGGTACACAAATTTTAACTCTTTTGCCTGGAAAGTTACTCAACTCTCAGGTTTTACTTTATATAATTATAGAGTGATGTTGAAGTGTTTATTTTAGGAATATATAAATGAAACCATTGAATAAATTAACAAAAATAAAAATTTTAAGGCTGTATAATAATTTTTGCATCAGAGCCCTTGACACCCTTATTCAGTTATTGATTATATTCACAATATTTCGGCAATTTCGCCCTTGAATAATGTTTATGAGATGATATTTATCTATAAACAATATTCTTTAAATGCCTTCTTATAAAAATGAATTGTAATTGCAGTAAATATTATGCATTAAATCGAGGTTTTACTTCTTAAATATATCGTTTTCCTATACGCGACATTCTCCACCAATATTTAACACACAAATGATACGGTAATCGACATATCACGTGCTAGAAAATTTACAAAAAATACCATGAAATTGATGCGATAAATATAAAACAAAAGAAAATATAAATGAAAGACAATTATAATAAAGAAATTATAAAAAATATATATACCGTTAGTAAGATACGATGGAGAGTAAACTTTTACCACACTTCGTGAATTGTATAGGATAAGTTATCTTGCACTGTGACCTGAAAATAGAGTAAAAACGATCATCCTTTCCTTTCAGTTTCCGATCATCTACATCACAATGAGCTGAAAAGCTCATTGTGATGTAGATGATTGGAAACTGAGAGGTAGGAATTGACCTATTCGTTACTCCTTTTTACCAGCAGATTCGCGGGTCAATCGCAGTATTTTTCAACTCTCCATCACAACCAGAATTCCGCCTCAACCCCAATTAAAGTATCAAAGACGTAACACATCCAAGTTCAAAGCTCCTTACCATGTAACGACACACTCCCCATTATAGGTTTCATCTACCTTCACTAATTCATTAAATTAATGGTCAAGCTTTTGAATTACCATTGTTTCTGAAACATTTCATAAAACCTTATGCATATTCAATGTATTTTTATAATCTCCTAAAAAGTTTGAAAGAATAACATACTTTATACAAGATATTTTAAATTAAACACCATCTTATTAACCCCTTTCATTATCTTTCTGTCTGGGAGTGTTACTTACATTATTATATATTAAAATTGTATCAAAATATTCGAGTTTCATAAGCGAATATATATATATATATATATATAGCAAATCAAAATCAATTTATACCTGATTTTTCGTCTTTTTTCCTAAAATTTTACACCTAAAAACTTTCGTTTAGGAGCCAAAAGTTCGTTTATTTATCTTAAATATTCTCCATTAAAAAACATTGATCTAATTAACATTTTAAACGTTAATAACTGTGAATAACAATCGATACTAAATTAAACTTTAAACCTCATATGTTATATAAACTTCTAGATAAGGTTTCCACGTACAATCTTTCGAAAATGGCCATTGGCATGAGAAATTAGCCACGTATTTTAAGTCCATACACTTATAATAAAGCGTAGGTGAAGAGCTATAAGGTAAGAAATGATGCTTTTTTATCTTTTCTTAAATACAGTATTATAAATTTATTAACACGTAAGTAGTATAAATTATATTTTAAATCGAAATAATAATTATTTATATTATATTTTAAGATAAACATTTAAACGACTGTTTAAAAGTTAACAGATATCAAGTAGATATCTCTCTTCGTTTCTGGCATCGTCATTAAACAACATTCGGAAATACCAAGAGTATTTTAGTAGGTTTCTTATAAAATCTTTTTCATTTATTATATATGTATTTTGGAGGTTTAAAGAGATTTAATTTTAAAATATTTACAATTTCTTTATATAAAATTATAAATATAAGTTATAATTATAATTGTGCAAAGTCGTTTCCTGTATAGACTAGACTAATTGAGTACGCAACTATAAACTTTTCTATACGAAAGACCTATGCTCATATATAATTCATACACCTATGTTGTAGGCCTACATATATTAGGACCTAAAAGGCATTGATATTAAGCAATGGTATTGATACCTCGCGCTTTAGGAGGCCTCAAACAAGGTTTAGGCATAATCAACGTAGGTAAAAGCCCAATGTTGACTTTCTTCTTATAATTTAATATAAAAACAAATTAATTAAATTCAAAATGGAATATAATATTCAATTTTCGAGCAAGTAAATAACAAAAATTTCCTTATTTATTTATTTTAAAAATTCTATTCGCCAGTTTAAAAAGGTTAAAAAGTTCATTATTTTCAGAAAGTTATATATTATGTTAATTCGAAAAAATTAATATATATATATATATAGGAAATTTATATAACAGGTATAACAAGCATTTGAGACAAAATTAGTGGATTTACATAATATATTAAATATACACAATTCTGTACGATATCTGCAATGAGAGACTTAACATAGAGAAGATAGAGATAAACTAATATAGATAGAGACAGACAGACAGCCCCTACAGGCTTTGCAGATATTCCCAGCAAGTGGGAACATCTACAAAGCCAGACAGAGTATAAGAACCCCAAGAATGATAAAGTGGCTAAATTAAGACTAGAAAAGACTAGAGAATGTCAACTAAAACTCTATCTACAAATATACTTTCCTTATAAATATTGCTATGTAACACAGATCGATTAAGAAATAATGAAAGAAATTTTCTCTGAATTCAGTCAAAAGTTTTCTTCGAGAAACACCTGATATTAAGCAGAATATGGGCTAAGGCTTTCACAAATTTAAATTTTTTAAAATTTATTTATGTTTAATAAAGGTACTCAATGATCACCTATATCTAGCTCTATACAAGTTGAATACGAGTATAAAGTTTTAAGAATGAATGTTTAAATATTATTGATTAAATTTGAATTCTTTACATAGATAATAATATAAATATTTATAAATTTTGAATTATTCATTCATAGGAATCGTTTTAATTATTGTTTGATGCGTACTTATCACAAAAATTTAATCGACATGGTGATATCTAGAAGCAGAAAATGTTCTATCGACAAGAAAATGCTACCGATGAAACTTCATTACCTTTTCTATTCACTTGGTAATTTTTATAATATCAAATTAATATAAAAATTCTTTAAATTAATATTTTTTCTATATTTTTTATTATGAATTTTCTAGCTGCGGCATCAGCTTTGAATTACTTCCCACTAATAGCTAAAAACATCGGAGTTAGTGCTACAGGATTGGGTATTACTTACCTGACGGTCCCATTTCTTGCAGTTTTTATGAATCCAATATTCGGATACGTTACCGATAAATTCAAGAAAATAAAATTCATTATCATCCTCCTGATTGTTTTAATTACGCCTGTTTACTTTTCAATCAATTTTATTCCTGAAATCATAAAAGAAAATCACATCATTTCTGATGTAAAATTGTACTGTGATGACAGCAATACGTCAATTTTCATTAAGTCTCCTCATTTTTTAATGAGAAGTCCGAATAACGAAAGTATTGAGTGCCAAGTAGAGTGTTTGACTTGCTACAACGATGATATTTCATGTCGAAATGTATATTATTTGATCAGCGAGCGATTGCTTAATCGTTCTGAAACCTTAGAAGTGAAGAACATGACCTTCCAGAATAATAATCTTGAATCTTCTTTCTGTTTTCTCGAATTATCTGATAATTGCACAGCTTCGTGCTTCACGGAAGACCATGAATATAATTCATTTCACTACTATCAATTTTGGTTATTTGTCGTTTTAACGTCATTGTCGTTTATTGTAACCAATGCTGTCATAGCCTTATCGGATGCCGCTTGCTTCGAATCACTGGAAGGAAGAGTTAATCAATTTGGAAAACAAAGATATTTATTATCTCTTGGATGGGGAATATCATCTATTGGTACTGGATACATTGTCGAATTAGCAAATGCCAATAACGCAGGGAAAACTAATTTTTCTATAAGTTACTACATAATGTTGCCTTTAATTATCTTCGATATAATAACGCTGGCGTTTACAGATATGCGAAAAGAAAAATCGTCAAACAATATATTAAAAGATGTCAGAAAAATATTTGTGAAGGGCCATCCTTTCTTCCTTGTATTTGCTTCATTTCTTGCAGGTGCATTTTCTGGTGTAAAATGGAATTATGGCTATTGGTATTTGGAAGATTTGGGAGGAAGTAAACTATTAATGGGAATACATAATGCAATGGTTTGCATTTGGGCCGAAGTACCTTTTATGTTTATTTCTGGTTGGATTATAAAAAGAATTGGAACGGACAATAGCGTGTGTTTGGCTTTCATCACCTTGACCATTTGGTTTTTTGCTGCTTCATTTATTAGTAATCCTTGGTTGATTTTGTTACCCGATTTAGTTCAAGGACCCTCTTACGGTCTTTTTTATGCAGCCATGACGTCGTATGGGAAACTTATAGCACCACCTGGAACGGAAGCGACTATGCAAGCTATTCTAGGAGCAACATTTTGTGGTCTAGGTAAGGAAAATTATTCGAATTCTGATTGCTGTAGAGTTTTGATTATCAGTCTTTCGCTTATCTGATCGAACAACACGAGACAATTATTTATTATTCACGGACAATTATTCACACACTTGTGCTGAGCGAACACGTGTACTATTTTGCCCATTTCCAATATTGCCTTCTCGAGCTCAACGTTTTTTATGTATATTTATGCCCAAATAATACTTTCCTTGGATAAAGAAAAGTGTTATATGCATAGTAATCTTAAAAAGTCTTCAAACATGACACTTGTTGGTCACATAATCACAAGCACAGATTAGATATTTAGTATAACAAGATCACAAAAAGCTGCTTTTCAAACATAAATAGGTACTGTACAAGAAATAGCGGATGGAAATTTTGTCAATTTGCTACTATTGATATAAATAGAAAAGCGAGAAAGGGGACGGTGATGATGTAAAAAAAGACGATCCCGAATTGATTTAATAAACTCTGCATAACTAGATTAAGAATAAAGATGATGATTATACGAGGTATTGGAATGAGAGTAAACAATGTGAAAAAAACGATTGACAACAAAATGGGCATAGCAAAGAAATGAATTTCTTTGCTATGCCCATCTTCAGGGATTTAAAGGATTTGAAGCTTCATGCAGTTACACTGTCGAGAAAAGAAAATAGAACAATTATTGATGACATCTTATTATAATTCTGACGAGACGTGGCCTCAATAAGAGAAATATAAATTGTCATGCAATTGTCATTTATTAAATTTTTGCAAACGTTACTTTTGTATTTTGCCTTGATATATACTAAACGATGTATTTACTTAAATTAAAATTTGATGTTCAGTTTATTTCATTCGAATTGACACTTGTACATAATAACTATCACGTTGGTTATACTGTAAAATTATTATTTTTAAGTCACACTTATGTTGGATTTTCATTAAATTTGCAAGACTTTTCGTCTGTTCTCGTTTCTGAAATTTGTCATACATTTGCTCCGGATAATCAAATCTCTACTGTATTTAAATATACAGATATATCTTAACTTTTAAACTCAATAGTAATTACATACGAAATTGTTAACTGAATCATTATAATAAGAAACAGGAAGAAATCGGTGTTCCTTAAAATGTCTGCCGACATTTTATCTTGATACATAATAATCTTATGTTGATTTTATTCTAAAGATTGTTGATAAGTCTCTTTAGAAAAAGGATAGCAGAATCTACGAATTGGAAATCGAATCCGGGTTCTTCCTGTATTTGAAATAAGAAACAAATTTGAGGAATATCAGAGGAATATAGGGCATAAATCTCATTGCACAATGTCACTCCTTATGGTTCGAAGTTAATAATATATAAGATTCTACTTCTTACAAAATAATAATGTAAAAATTCAAGATATTAAGCTGTAATTTCATCACGTGAGCTTTTAGGTAGTGATTTAATTAATATATGTGAACCCTGCTCTTCTGTCCATGCCTAAGTATGCTGTGGTTCCTATTGGGTTATTTAGCAAACTTCAATTACTACGTTGCAATGCGTTACAAATAATTTTACAATGCATTTCGAGGAATGTTATAATATATAAAGTATAATCTAATTTAATTTAGAAACTTGTTTTATTGTTCTATTTTTTTAGGTATAGGTGCAGGATGTCTGTTGGGAGGTATTGGTTTCGACAATTATGGTAATCAGTTGACTTTTCGTTTTGTGGGATGTTTCTCTATAGGATCAGCCATAATATACAAATGCATCACGACATTTATAGCGGGAGAAAGATCTGTAATAAAAGGTATAATTTTTTTATCACGTTTCTGAGCTTAATATGTGGAACATAATAACGATTCAAAATAGGTATCTGCCGTGAGGTAAAGAAATTTCAGAAATTTATTTTACTCAGATTTATTCACGAAAAGCATGCCAAAAAGCTAATTATCTTTCGCAAGTTTTCCTTTGATTATTAAAATGTGAAAAATTATTTCGTAATTAATATGAAGAAAATAAACGACAATAAAGGTTTTAATTGTGATTTATTATATTAAAATAATTCTGAGCTGAGTAAATACATATAATCATAATTTACTTGTTACAATATAGATTAAGATAAGAAAACTAAAGTATTAAATTTATAAGCGGTAAATTTTACATAGAATTAGAGAATTTAAAAGTATTATTTCATAAAATTTGGGTATATAAATAAGATATTTCATTACAATATGAAGCCAGAAGCAATATATAATTTAATATGTATACAGATTTCATCAACATTGATTCTAGTCGATACAATTAGGAACCTCCATTTTGACTTGTTTTTCTTAAGATTTTCTCTAATGAAATTTCAATTACTAAAATTTCATATAGTTAAAGAGAAATTTAAATGCGTTATTTTAAATGTTTATTAAGTAAAATCTTCAATAAGAAAAAAATACGCAGCTAAGCGAATGTAAAATTTCGAATTCTTAGAGAAAAGGATAGCTTGATCTAAATTCATTAATTTGTTTGTTTACTTAATAAGCTTCAAACAGAGTGTACAAAATTGTGCCCACCATACACTCATACATACTTCACATAAACCCCATACACACATTAACACACTAACATCCATACATACAGAAAAAACCCTTCAAATTTCTTACATTTCTATACGTTTCGATGTGTCCTAAGTCCAAAAATGTAAAGATCTTGTGAGGTCACTTTTTCACCGATCGCCATACCTTTCCTGTGTTATATATAACAACCGGAAAAGTAATAATTTATGTGTTAAGACAACAAAACTGGTTTTATTTGCGATCTGCCAAAAAAAAGTTTTTTCCGGGAAAATTTTGTATTTGAAATTGGCCCCTATTTAGGTATTACACGAAGAAAACCCTGAAAACACCACGTGGTCACTTCTATCTTTTTATAAGAAATAACTGGCTTTGTATTGCTTAGAGTCAGGAGATCCCGATTAACTATATACAAATTTTATTATTTCGATTTTATTCTGTTGCCTGATTCGTTAATAAATTAGAAAAAAATATATTTAAAAAATTCTTCTGATATGTGATTTTTAATATAAACGATTTGCTGTATAATAACATTTTTATGTTTTGTATTTTTAAAGATAAGAAGAGAGAAAACGAGGAAAAAGTTGAACAGGAGAAATGTTATCCATGTGGCTGAATAAGGAATTCGTTTCCGTTTACTTGACTTATTTAAATATGAAAATATGTATTCGAAAATTATACCGAAGTTTATTTTTAAAATTTATATTATCTGTAAAAATGTATTATAATTTATTAAATATTGTTTACAGTTTAACTTCTTTAAGTCGAACTGTGTTAAATCGAAGCTGTCTATATGTCCAAGGCACAGTAAAATAGAAGAAATCGTTGACACTTTTAACTCAAACCCATCTTTATGTTTACCTTTTACCTTTTGATAAGTTCGAGACCTTTCTTTTCTCTTATATTCCATGTAAATACAGACGAATAAGATGAACACTACGGCTCTATGTCTGAGACAATCTTTTATATATACGATATGTTAACAGCGTTCTGATGGGGACACATGGGAGCATCTTGTCAACGCACTCTATTTCTATGCAATTCTATTGTTATTCTGTGAACAGATTCTCTTTGAAAAAATCTGGTATTTAACTGAAAGTCTAGATTTTTTTTTATTCTATACACCTCGATTTTACGACGTTTTACTGTATGTAATTCTACATTAAGTATTTACTTTAAAAAATGTGTAAATGTGACATATGATTAGTTACTAGCCTTTAAATTTCATAAATGACACACAGACTTTTATTTATTTATTTATTTATTTAGAGACATTGTAGTTCATTTTAAAGCATTCGATTTTTTTTTCTGGAAGTAAATAATTATTTTTCGTTATTCGGTATGAAGTTTTATATTAATTAATCAGCCATGACCTCTAATGCGAAATTCATAGTATCACCTGGAACGGAAGCAACCATGCAACATACTATTCTGGTAGTAGCATTTTATGGTATACATAAGGAAAAGTTCACAGCTTCATAAGATGAAAATACGTCTGTTTGCTTTTTAAGATAAAAATGCACAAGAAATGGTGGAAGAAAATTTTGACAATTTGCTACTATTGATACAAATAGAGAGATAAGAAAGCGAAGTGTTGATGTAGAGAGAAACAATACCATAACGAATTGACTGTCTAAACAGTTGTTTATATGGTTGATGATGAAGAAATTGCCCTGAATCTCAAATGTAGTAGAAATGAGTCTAGTCAGAGAAGTTAAATTTCAATTGCATGGCCATCTTGAGGGTCTTGAGGCTCTGAAAGGCCATAGCAAACACACAGTTACACTAAAATAGATTCAAGATGTATTGCATTTTTGTGTTCAACGTAAAAACTAAAATTTGATTGATGTGTATAGTTTATTTCATTGAAATTGATATTTCTATTAAACTTGCCAGTGCTTTTGTCCCTTTATCACGTCTCTCGATTATTTTATATACAGATCCCGTTTCTGTCGGAAAATCAATTGTTTATACTATATAAATACAGTAGACTGTTGCTAATTCGGCCCTTAAAAATCTTTAATCTGAATTATCCGGTATACATCATTAAAATATTTTTGTCTTATTCATGATTATTATTATTTTTTAAAAGTATAGAGTAAACGTGTAATATTAACTTTAATAAAGAATTAAGCTTGCAATTACTGATATTCCTGTGCATAATTTCTCAATAGCAAAATACATCATTAAAAATAACCAGTAAGGAAGGACGAAAGGGCATGTCGTTCATTTCACTTAGTACTTTGCATTTAGTAATCTAGCACTCTCACTAATCCGGCACGCCTCTGTGCAACGAATGGCCGGATTAGCAAGAAATACTAAACAGTACTAAAAGGTCTCTTAAAACAGGAATCTGCTGATTGAAAATCGAACCAGGATCCTCATATTGGAAGTCCGAAGTTATTATGTGCTTCTCTCCATACAGTTATTAGTATTGATGACTTTTTCACAAGACATTGAAATTCTTGTGTAAGAAGGAATGGGCATGCTTCTTGCACATGGCTGAACTTGCTGTGGCTTTAAGCTATAATACATATAATATTCTTTCCTGCATTAAATAATAATGTAGAAATGTGCGATTATAATTTGTAATCTCATTACGCGATCCTGAAGTTGTAATTATTGAAATTTATGTAAATCCGGCTCTTCCCCTGTCCATGTCTTTGTATGCCACTCATTACCATTGAGTTATTTTGTACATTTTAATTACTTAACCGCAATACATAGACAATGTTTTCATAATACATTATAAGGAATATTGAGATATATAATGTATACTATTCATATACCCTTACATTTCTTATTTTTGTCAGTCCATTCTTCTCTTTCATAGAGTTCCACTCCTTTCACTAACTGTAGAGTTGTTGTTTGTTGGAAGAGGCATTGACAAACAAAAATCTAAATAAATTAAAGTTATTAAACAATCGACACTTTAATTCCATTCCTCATAAATTTCGTGAAATATGATGCTTAAATACATCTGTTTTAATGGGAAAATTAAATAATGTCGATTATCAAGCTGCCTTTTGTAAAACGAATCTATTGTAATTGTAGTAGAAAGGTTTGTGTATTAGAAGCATTGATGCTGTTAAATTTCGGAGGTTAAAGGTCGAGATGGAGATAGAAGGACTCGTGTCATATTCGGTCCTATTGAAGATTTTACTTGTTATTAGCACTTATCAACACTATCAAAATTAAATTCTATGTCATTTTATAATAATCAATAATTTAAAAATGTTTTTAAAAATAAAATCTTATAACAGATGGCGGTACACAAATTTTAACTCTTTTGCCTGGAAAGTTACTCAACTCTCAGGTTTTACTTTATATAATTATAGAGTGATGTTGAAGTGTTTATTTTAGGAATATATAAATGAAACCATTGAATAAATTAACAAAAATAAAAATTTTAAGGCTGTATAATAATTTTTGCATCAGAGCCCTTGACACCCTTATTCAGTTATTGATTATATTCACAATATTTCGGCAATTTCGCCCTTGAATAATGTTTATGAGATGATATTTATCTATAAACAATATTCTTTAAATGCCTTCTTATAAAAATGAATTGTAATTGCAGTAAATATTATGCATTAAATCGAGGTTTTACTTCTTAAATATATCGTTTTCCTATACGCGACATTCTCCACCAATATTTAACACACAAATGATACGGTAATCGACATATCACGTGCTAGAAAATTTACAAAAAATACCATGAAATTGATGCGATAAATATAAAACAAAAGAAAATATAAATGAAAGACAATTATAATAAAGAAATTATAAAAAATATATATACCGTTAGTAAGATACGATGGAGAGTAAACTTTTACCACACTTCGTGAATTGTATAGGATAAGTTATCTTGCACTGTGACCTGAAAATAGAGTAAAAACGATCATCCTTTCCTTTCAGTTTCCGATCATCTACATCACAATGAGCTGAAAAGCTCATTGTGATGTAGATGATTGGAAACTGAGAGGTAGGAATTGACCTATTCGTTACTCCTTTTTACCAGCAGATTCGCGGGTCAATCGCAGTATTTTTCAACTCTCCATCACAACCAGAATTCCGCCTCAGCCCCAATTAAAGTATCAAAGACGTAACACATCCAAGTTCAAAGCTCCTTACCATGTAACGACACACTCCCCATTATAGGTTTCATCTACCTTCACTAATTCATTAAATTAATGGTCAAGCTTTTGAATTACCATTGTTTCTGAAACATTTCATAAAACCTTATGCATATTCAATGTATTTTTATAATCTCCTAAAAAGTTTGAAAGAATAACATACTTTATACAAGATATTTTAAATTAAACACCATCTTATTAACCCCTTTCATTATCTTTCTGTCTGGGAGTGTTACTTACATTATTATATATTAAAATTGTATCAAAATATTCGAGTTTCATAAGCGAATATATATATATATATATATATAGCAAATCAAAATCAATTTATACCTGATTTTTCGTCTTTTTTCCTAAAATTTTACACCTAAAAACTTTCGTTTAGGAGCCAAAAGTTCGTTTATTTATCTTAAATATTCTCCATTAAAAAACATTGATCTAATTAACATTTTAAACGTTAATAACTGTGAATAACAATCGATACTAAATTAAACTTTAAACCTCATATGTTATATAAACTTCTAGATAAGGTTTCCACGTACAATCTTTCGAAAATGGCCATTGGCATGAGAAATTAGCCACGTATTTTAAGTCCATACACTTATAATAAAGCGTAGGTGAAGAGCTATAAGGTAAGAAATGATGCTTTTTTATCTTTTCTTAAATACAGTATTATAAATTTATTAACACGTAAGTAGTATAAATTATATTTTAAATCGAAATAATAATTATTTATATTATATTTTAAGATAAACATTTAAACGACTGTTTAAAAGTTAACAGATATCAAGTAGATATCTCTCTTCGTTTCTGGCATCGTCATTAAACAACATTCGGAAATACCAAGAGTATTTTAGTAGGTTTCTTATAAAATCTTTTTCATTTATTATATATGTATTTTGGAGGTTTAAAGAGATTTAATTTTAAAATATTTACAATTTCTTTATATAAAATTATAAATATAAGTTATAATTATAATTGTGCAAAGTCGTTTCCTGTATAGACTAGACTAATTGAGTACGCAACTATAAACTTTTCTATACGAAAGACCTATGCTCATATATAATTCATACACCTATGTTGTAGGCCTACATATATTAGGACCTAAAAGGCATTGATATTAAGCAATGGTATTGATACCTCGCGCTTTAGGAGGCCTCAAACAAGGTTTAGGCATAATCAACGTAGGTAAAAGCCCAATGTTGACTTTCTTCTTATAATTTAATATAAAAACAAATTAATTAAATTCAAAATGGAATATAATATTCAATTTTCGAGCAAGTAAATAACAAAAATTTCCTTATTTATTTATTTTAAAAATTCTATTCGCCAGTTTAAAAAGGTTAAAAAGTTCATTATTTTCAGAAAGTTATATATTATGTTAATTCGAAAAAATTAATATATATATATATATAGGAAATTTATATAACAGGTATAACAAGCATTTGAGACAAAATTAGTGGATTTACATAATATATTAAATATACACAATTCTGTACGATATCTGCAATGAGAGACTTAACATAGAGAAGATAGAGATAAACTAATATAGACAGAGACAGACAGACAGCCCCTACAGGCTTTGCAGATATTCCCAGCAAGTGGGAACATCTACAAAGCCAGACAGAGTATAAGAACCCCAAGAATGATAAAGTGGCTAAATTAAGACTAGAAAAGACTAGAGAATGTCAACTAAAAGTCTATCTACAAATATACTTTCCTTATAAATATTGCTATGTAACACAGATCGATTAAGAAATAATGAAAGAAATTTTCTCTGAATTCAGTCAAAAGTTTTCTTCGAGAAACACCTGATATTAAGCAGAATATGGGCTAAGGCTTTCACAAATTTAAATTTTTTAAAATTTATTTATGTTTAATAAAGGTACTCAATGATCACCTATATCTAGCTCTATACAAGTTGAATACGAGTATAAAGTTTTAAGAATGAATGTTTAAATATTATTGATTAAATTTGAATTCTTTACATAGATAATAATATAAATATTTATAAATTTTGAATTATTCATTCATAGGAATCGTTTTAATTATTGTTTGATGCGTACTTATCACAAAAATTTAATCGACATGGTGATATCTAGAAGCAGAAAATGTTCTATCGACAAGAAAATGCTACCGATGAAACTTCATTACCTTTTCTATTCACTTGGTAATTTTTATAATATCAAATTAATATAAAAATTCTTTAAATTAATATTTTTTCTATATTTTTTATTATTAATTTTCTAGCTGCGGCATCAGCTTTGAATTACTTCCCACTAATAGCTAAAAACATCGGAGTTAGTGCTACAGGATTGGGTATTACTTACCTGACGGTCCCATTTCTTGCAGTTTTTATGAATCCAATATTCGGATACGTTACCGATAAATTCAAGAAAATAAAATTCATTATCATCCTCCTGATTGTTTTAATTACGCCTGTTTACTTTTCAATCAATTTTATTCCTGAAATCATAAAAGAAAATCACATCATTTCTGATGTAAAATTGTTCTGTGATGACAGCAATACGTCAATTTTCATTAAGTCTCCTCATTTTTTAATGAGAAGTCCGAATAACGAAAGTATTGAGTGCCAAGTAGAGTGTTTGACTTGCTACAACGATGATATTTCATGTCGAAATGTATATAATTTGATCAGCGAGCCATTCCTTAATCGTTCTGAAACCTTAGAAGTCAGGAACGTGACCTCCCAGAATAATAATCTAGCATCTTCATTCTGTTTTCACGAATTATCTGATAATTGCACAGCCTCGTGCTTCACGGAAGACCATGAATTCAATTCGTTTCACTACTATCAATTTTGGTTATTTGTCGTATTAACATCATTAGCTCTTATTATAACCAATGCTGTCATAGCCTTATCGGATGCTGCTTGTTTTGAATCACTGGAAGGAAAAGTTAATCAATTTGGTAAACAAAGATATTTATTTTCTCTTGGATGGGGAATATCATCTATTGGTACTGGATACATTGTTGAATTAGCAAATGCCAATAACGCAGGGAAAACTAATTTTTCTATAAGTTACTACATAATGTTGCCTTTAATTTTCTTCGATATAATAACGCTGGCGTTTACAGATATGCGAAAAGAAAAATCGTCAAACAATATATTAAAAGATGTCAGAAAAATATTTGTGAAGGGCCATCCTTTCTTCCTTGTGTTTGCTTCATTTCTCATAGGTGCATTTTCTGGTCTAAAATGGTATTATGGCTATTGGTATTTGGAAGATTTGGGAGGTAGTAAACTATTAATGGGTTTACATAATGCAATGCTTTGCATTTGGGCCGAAGTACCTTTTATGTTTATTTCTGGTTGGATTATCAAAAGAATTGGAAGAGACAATAGCGTGTGTTTGGCTTTCATCACCTTTACTATTTGGTTTTTTACTGCTTCATTTATTAGAAATCCTTGGTTGATTTTGTTACCCGATTTAGTTCAAGGACCNTATAGACTAGACTAATTGAGTACGCAACTATAAACTTTTCTATACGAAAGACCTATGCTCATATATAATTCATACACCTATGTTGTAGGCCTACATATATTAGGACCTAAAAGGCATTGATATTAAGCAATGGTATTGATACCTCGCGCTTTAGGAGGCCTCAAACAAGGTTTAGGCATAATCAACGTAGGTAAAAGCCCAATGTTGACTTTCTTCTTATAATTTAATATAAAAACAAATTAATTAAATTCAAAATGGAATATAATATTCAATTTTCGAGCAAGTAAATAACAAAAATTTCCTTATTTATTTATTTTAAAAATTCTATTCGCCAGTTTAAAAAGGTTAAAAAGTTCATTATTTTCAGAAAGTTATATATTATGTTAATTCGAAAAAATTAATATATATATATATATAGGAAATTTATATAACAGGTATAACAAGCATTTGAGACAAAATTAGTGGATTTACATAATATATTAAATATACACAATTCTGTACGATATCTGCAATGAGAGACTTAACATAGAGAAGATAGAGATAAACTAATATAGATAGAGACAGACAGACAGCCCCTACAGGCTTTGCAGATATTCCCAGCAAGTGGGAACATCTACAAAGCCAGACAGAGTATAAGAACCCCAAGAATGATAAAGTGGCTAAATTAAGACTAGAAAAGACTAGAGAATGTCAACTAAAAGTCTATCTACAAATATACTTTCCTTATAAATATTGCTATGTAACACAGATCGATTAAGAAATAATGAAAGAAATTTTCTCTGAATTCAGTCAAAAGTTTTCTTCGAGAAACACCTGATATTAAGCAGAATATGGGCTAAGGCTTTCACAAATTTAAATTTTTTAAAATTTATTTATGTTTAATAAAGGTACTCAATGATCACCTATATCTAGCTCTATACAAGTTGAATACGAGTATAAAGTTTTAAGAATGAATGTTTAAATATTATTGATTAAATTTGAATTCTTTACATAGATAATAATATAAATATTTATAAATTTTGAATTATTCATTCATAGGAATCGTTTTAATTATTGTTTGATGCGTACTTATCACAAAAATTTAATCGACATGGTGATATCTAGAAGCAGAAAATGTTCTATCGACAAGAAAATGCTACCGATGAAACTTCATTACCTTTTCTATTCACTTGGTAATTTTTATAATATCAAATTAATATAAAAATTCTTTAAATTAATATTTTTTCTATATTTTTTATTATGAATTTTCTAGCTGCGGCATCAGCTTTGAATTACTTCCCACTTATAGCTAAAAACATCGGAGTTAGTNTTGGAAAGAGTTAAAAACGAAAAACGGAAAAAACACTAAATGTTAAAACTAAGTACAGTACAATTTAGTTTTATTATATTAAGTAAATTGATTCTTTAATCATTTTACTTGATATAAAGAACATTATGCTGATTAATTTTCTTTTGACTTCTGTTTATAGGTAGTTATTCATATATATGAAGTAAAAACATAATAACTACATAACTTGATTCTTTTCATATAAATAACTTATTGATATATATTTGAAAGATTCAGGTGTAAAAGATGGTAACCCACTTTTTGAGTCATTTTACAAGTTGCTTTATTAAATGGTCTATCTCCAGCTTATCAAATGGTCAGAAGTGTCAGTTTACATTTATAGAGGTAAGGTGAAGTCAATCAGAAGTCACTGTAATTTTGTCTTTTAAAATACAAACAATAAACAAATTTTAATTTACATTTTCCCCAGAACTAGGTTTATGTGGGTTACTATCTTTTACACCCAAACCCTTTATATAAACTATATTTTTATAATCATAAAATAACTTCGATAAATTAAGTATTATTGATTTATCAAATATCAAAAATAATTTTTATTAACTTTTAATATTAAATTGAATTTACTAAGTTACTGGATAATTATAGTATAGGTCTCTTATTAATAATTTAAAACTCTTAATTTTTTAGTTTATGCACCTCAGGCAGGAAAACTAGAGAATGGAATTCGTAATTTTCCAAATTTACATGATGAAAAATATGTAGCAGAAAATTTTTTAAAAATGAATGACAAGCTTCCTCTAGCACTTCCGTAAGTAATGAATTGAATTGAATTTAAAATTTTTATTAAATTAGCAAGGTATTATTCTCTTCTTTTCCCTGTTTCTTAAATTTTCCATACACAGGTTCTATTTAAATTGGATAATGAAATATTATTTAAAATTTTTATTAAATTTGCAAGGTATTATTCTCTTCTTTTCCCTGTTTCTTAAATTTTCCATACACAGGTTCTATTTAAATTGGATAATGAAATATCTATTGTATTTAGACACAATGTGTTTTTAATGTATTTAGATACGATATATGTGTTTTTAATTTCATACATAATAATAATTGTCTATGAAAATATTAAATGAATAGTTATAATGAACAATATGAGAAATATGTTTAGTTTTAAACGTTTGCCTATATCACGTGTTGATTCACAATATTCATGTTGCTTCTATTCAGAGATCAGTAAAAACTTTTCTAAAGAAACGAGAGTGAAATCTGCCTATGGGAATTTGAATAGAAATCGTTATTCTGAGTATGGAAGAGGTTTATCGTCTTTGTTTATACAGTTATTGGAATGGGATGAATTTTTCACAAGACATTCTGTAATGGAAAAAGTCCAGCCCTGCATGCTCCAGCATGCTCCAGCATACTCCTTATACAGGACTTGAGTTTGTTTGTAAGATTATTTCCTCCACCAAATAATGTCCGAATGTTGAAAATGTGTGAAATTAAATTGCAAACTCGTAGTTTGAGACTTAAGTTGCTGTTTATTCATTTAAATCCGGCTCTTCCTCTGCCCATGCCATTGTATGTCTCTGATTACTATTGAATTATTTATCAGATTTTAATTACCTAACCGCACTACATAATTAACGTTTTCATAATACAAACTTAGGAATATTTTGATATATAATGTATAATATTCTCATTCAAACAAATTTTTCACGTTGCCATGTTAAAATCTTCTAATTAGAATACTATTTATGGTTATAAAATTATATATTTTACATGGATATCAGTGTATAAATTGTGATTTATTTGATAAATTTCATAATAAAAGTGCATAATATATAAATATATTAATTACAATTTGTTTTCTAGGTATAGGTACAGGATGTCTATTAGGAGGAATTGGTTTTGATAATTATAATAGTCGGTTGACTTATCGTTTTGTGGGATGTTTCTCTTTAGGATCAGCCATTATATACAAATGCATCACGACATTCATAGCTGGAGAAAAGTCTATAATAAAACGTATGATTTTTTCCTTACATTTCAGTGCTTAAATAACAATTATTTTATTAAAATGTTATAAATAATATTAAATAATTGTAACGAAAATCAGCAGCAGTTTTAGTTCTTGCGAAGTTTTTGATAAGCAGCATGTTGATAGACCTTATTAACAACCCATACGTTTATGTTAATTAATTTTATACAAAGTCTAAGACCTTTAATATATATATATATATATATATATATGAGGGCTATAAAACACGAAGCTCTAGACATAAACTAAACACAGATTGCCTTTATAAAAACAGTAATGATGATCTTAATTTCCAAACAAATGATATTGAATCATGATGAAATGTCATTTTCTAATGAAATTTCGCTCAGAATTGAGAGTAGTTTTGAATTATTTTCTCATTAATGTCTCTTTGAAGTAAATATAAACAATGTTTTGCAATGTTGTTAATTTATTGATTTTATTACCAATCTGCAAAAATTATCTTAAAAATTGTAGATAAGTGCAATGAACATCAACTCAAATTATTAGAAACAGTTTAAAATCCTTTTCCTACTTCCACTTTTTACATACGTTTCCATGTCTTATACATCTGTCTGTTCCATACTCTTCCACTTCTATATATTTTCTTATGTTCCACACACTTCCATCATTTCCTCATCTTGTTTTATATTTTTCCACCTGTTCTACACATTTTTATCTTTTCCATACTTTAAACTCCTTTCTACCTATTTCATTCTCTTTCATCCTTCCGTCAAACTGTAAAGTAGTTCATTGGAAGGGGTACTGACTCAATAGGTTATAAAAACCCATACTTTAATTTTATTCCTTACAATTAATTAATATGATATCAGATTATTATAGATACTGTTGAAAATTATATAAATTTAGCAATAACTTTGTTTTAGAAATTTCATGAAATTTGAGGCTTATTATACGACAGAGTGGAAACAAATACAGTATTAGTGTAAAAATTTAAGAAATAACGTAAAAATTATTATATGTCAAATAAATTTATACTAATTACAACACTTAAAAATGCATATTACAATTTCTAATTTTTGTCAAACAGAAATAATTTTGGATAATTATTTCTATGTCACTGACGAGTGAGTCATAAGTCATTTACTATAAAATTCTGTATTGAATGTACGGTATCAACTAACAACTGAATTGGAGAAAACTGAATGATCCAAAATAGACATATAAAATGGGGCAAACATAATAATTCAAAATAGCAAACAAAAATGAAGCAGCCAACTTTCCAAAATGCTAAGATTCGTTCAATAAGAGTGCTATTTCATGTAAAAACGTAACAAAGAACTAATAATCTTTCTATAAGATTCCCATTGACCGTTGGGAATGCGAAGAAATATAATGTAACAGGAACAAACACAGTGAAATTTTAAACAGTGGATTCGCTTTCAGTTAAATAATTCTGCGCCAAGTAAATTCGCAGGGTAATAATTAACTTGTTATAAAATAAATTAAAACAAGAAAGAAGAAATTAGTAAATTTAATGCGCTGGGTTTTATCCATTTTTTATATAGGAAAAATATCACTTAAAGGTGTTTCATGAAATCCAGATACATAAATAAGATATTACATTAAAATAGAAAGCGTGTGTTATAATTTTATTGTCTGATCAGATTCCACCAAAATGGATTCTACTTAATATAAACGAAAACCTCCATTTTGAGTTGTTTTTCTTAAGATTTTGCAATTTTCTAATGAAATTCCAATTATTACAGTTTGAAATATTTAAAGAAAAGGTTCCAGAGAGTTACTTTTAAACATTTAATAACTGAAATCTCTTTTAAAAAAGGCAAAAAAGAACAAAAATGATCTGCTTTAAAGGATTTATTCATATGAATGACGCCATTAATTTACAGAAATGGATCTAAAAAACTTTACATATTTAAAAAAAAAGGTTCCAGAGCGTTACTTTTAAACATTTAATAACTGAAATCTCTTTTAAAAAAGGCAAGAAAGAACAAAAATGATCTGCCTTAAAGGATTTATTCATATGAATGACGCCATTCATTTACAGAAATGGATCTAAAAAACTTTACATATTTATTATTTATTTTATTTAAAAGTATTTTTATATAAAATTAATTATAATAAACTTTCTTATAGAGAGAATAAGTGTAACAGAAGTTGAGAAACCGAAGCTAGAAGATCCCAGTCAATAGATATTATTTAAAAACATTAATTAAATGTATATCCCATTAAAATATGAAAATTTATGAAAAATAAATAAATTGATTAATATATTAATGAAAAGTTTGTATAATATATATAATAATTTATTCTAGAATAAAATTTATAGTATATTAAGGATAAGCATTTTAAAAATATTGTTAATTATTTGACAAACTTATGAATTGTCACCAATATAAATTCTTGTAAGAAAGACTATCTTTACAGCCTGAATTTATTAATTATTAATGTAATAAAATATCACAGACATTAACTGTTGTTCTGTCTCTCAAAATATACCTTTTAACTGTATTATTTCACACGGTTATGACTAAAATAAACTAGAATACTTTAATACAAATCTTTATAATTGAAAATTTGAATAATGATGTTTATGAAACGGGCGGTCATAAAGATTTTAAAAATATTGTTAATTATTTGACAAACTTATGAATTGTCACCAATATAAATTCTTGTAAGAAAGAATATCTTTACAGCCTGAATTTATTAATTATTAATATAATAAAATATCACAGACATTAACTGTTGTTCTGTCTCTCAAAATATACCTTTTAACTGTATTATTTCACACGGTTATGACTAAAATAAACTAGAATACTTTAATACAAATCTTTATAATGGAAAATTTGAATAATGATGTTTATGAAACGGCAGTCATACCCAGTGAATCTATTATAATTGTATAGTAAATACGTTTAAAAAAATCCAGCAACGAGTTGCGTAGCTTTCCCGGCATTAATTGGTGGCGCCATCTGTTATGATATTTTATGTAAAAACTTTTTATATTTTTAACTATTATAATATAGCAAAAATCTTAATTTTGAGGGTAGAGATGGGTTTTATAAAACATTGTAAATGCTAATAACGAGTAAAATCGTCATTAGGTTCGATCCTACTAGACATACACACGACCCCATTTATCTCCCCATCCCCTCGATCTTTAACCATTAAAATTTAACGGTATCAATTCCCTTACTACACAAGCCTTTCTGCAAGATTTCACAAAATTTTGACAAAAATCACAGGAGTTATTAAGCTTCAAATAAAATGAACAAAATCGTGCTTTTTCCACATACATATTCAATACATTAACATGACAGATGAAAAATCACAACTGTTGTTAATTTATCATATTGTTTAATAATTTAAATTTAAACGCTACCAAATAATTAAGCAATTTAATTAAGAAGTGAAGAGTGTCTCAAAGAAATGATGGCTGTGGATCATGAGTTTTTCTCCGATTTTCTGGGATGAAGTGAATTTGATACCTTAGTTGTAATAATTTTTATTACAGTATATTACAATAAGCATTATAGTAGTTTTAATTTATTAAATTATTCATTATTGTGTTCTAATCATTAAATAATTAAGAATGATCATCAAAAGATTACGTGCAACTCTTCTACTGCTTCAATTCTGATTATGGAGCATTTTCAAATGACGTAACAAAGTCTCACGTGTTTGTATTCCGTAAGCCGCCATATTAGAGCCGTTCGTACAGTGAGGCGTGTACTCAGTAGGATGCAATTCAAATTCTGTAACGCAAAATGGAGTGTTATTCTACAGAATTCCTGCAATTCTACAACACGAAGGACATCAGACTTCTCAGAACTCTCTAAACGACTACAAATTTACAGGTAATTTAAGTGTACAGATTGATCATTTAATTTTATTGCCATTTGAGAGAGTTAATTCTGTGGATCTTATCAGTTTCCTGGGTTTTTTTTTTACTAATCCATTCTATTCTACTGTAATCCCTTTTCGTTATTCCTAACATAAAGTTACATATAGGGGAGACCGGGACAAGATCGGCATGTTAAGCTTTACTTAAATTTTGTGTAATAAATACTGCTGTAAACTGAAAAAAAAGCTTTGCATATTGTCTATTGGAATGTTACCTTACTATAGAACTGGTTAAAATCAGTTTGGAAATAAAAATAATTAAAATAATTACAACTTTACAAGAAGAGAGAAATTGACGAAGTTGCCCCGGGTATAGGGGCAAGATCGGCAACTTCTCTCTTTTTGTAAAGTTGTAATTATTTTAATTATTTTTATTAAAGTTGCCCCTGGTATAGGGGCAACAGTAATGGGGCAAGATAGGCACGTATATAAAATTATGTTATTAACAATGTATAAGTTGGAATTCACTATTAAAACAAAGAAATACAAATCCAACACCCATTTAATATTATTACAACGAAATGCAAGTTCAAAGACATATATACATGAATAACAAATGCAAACATGTTTTCATTTATCATCTGTTTGATTTTTATCCTTTGCTTCTAATGTGGCTTTATGTTGCCGATCTTACCCCGCTAGTCATGATTTCGAAACATTAAGTACAACCCTGAGAACAGAATGCCAAGCCACGATCTGGCCACGTGAATAAGTTGAAGTTACATCCTTCTAACAGGAAAAGTAACTTTCGTTATCATGGAATTATAACAAAACCTGCCAATTCAATATAAATGGAAAAAAAATATTATATGGAATTGAACGAAAATGAAAATTTGCTTGATAATTCAACTACGCTTGTTGGAGAACAATAAAAACACTACACTCAACAAGCCACCAATAAAACTCAACTGCCTAACCTATAACCAAAGACTCCTTTTAAGTTGTTTTTAAAAAAAAGCGCTTGACAAACTTGCCCCGCATGCCGAAGTTGCCCCGGTCTCCCCTATATAAGCTTATATGCAATACTCTTAACATTTACGAAGTCGTTGAGGATGATTCTTTCTACTATTTTGATCTCACTATCGTTTTTATATTGATTTAAACAGTTTAAATTGTTTAAGATGAAAATAATGCAATGACTTAAACTAAAATTTTCTTAATACCTGTAGTATTACTTCCAGTTGAAGCCACACACTGATATTAAAAAAGGGTTTTCAGGAGAAGATTGGATGATAATTATAGATAAATGCAATTTTTAGAAAGGTATTTAAACGTAGAAAGATTAATAATTTATTTAAAATAAAGTGTAGTGAGTGTAAAATATAAAATAAACATTGTACACTTTTCATTCCACACACTTATGAAGCGTGAAAAAGAAGCGTAACTTGGAATTTAAGCATCCCTACAGAATAGAATATTTCTTTACATTAGCATTTTTTAAATTTTATTTTACACATTAACATTATTTTCATTAACAATACTTTATATTAGAATATTCATGAGCATAAAAATAATTTTGGTAATATAATAAAATTAATTTTAGATGTTTTCATTATTTCCTTTATACAGGGTGGTAACAAGTCTCTATGCACCTATTTCTAATTGTAATTTCTATCTCGATTGAAAATACTACAAAGTTGTAGCACATGAAAAAATGGGTACTATAGCCTTTTAGTGCATTCAGAAATATCAAGTGGAACAGGTTGTCAAATGTAATGTGTAAATGCTCCCCTTGCGGTGACGTCCCCCTGCAGTGTCTTGTAGATATTTCAGAGGACATGGTTGATTGTGCAGTTAATTTAGGTTAGAATTTCATGCAAAGGGCCCAGAGTACATCCCTTTTTCTTCTGTGATTTCATTAAAGGTCTAGTGTTCAGTCCACCCTTGCCTGAAACCTCTCTGACCTCAAAACTCGAATCTGTATACTGCTGTCTCCAAAATGGCAATAAATTGAATTCGGGATCCTGTTGCATAAAACGCTTGTAATTGTTACAAGTTTTACAAAGTTACAAATTACAAGCTACAAGTATTTATAAGACTTGTAATCTTTATGTAACAGGGTCCTGATGGGGATGTCTGGTGTCACTGACGCCCACAAAACTGACTCTTCGAGGTAATACTCGATGTGTCTTGCTATAAATTAACACCTTGATCGATTCTGCAGTTCTTCTGTTGAGTATTTACTAAAATGATATCAACACAATATAAAATTTATTTTGTTTTCATATATTGAATAAAAAAAATATATAATTTACATTGGAAAAATAAAGAGTTTTAAATATTCCTTTCAGTAATTGACTCTTCCATCATTGTCTTTTCGATATTCACTTCTTCTTTTTTATCTGTTTCTAAATAATTTTATAGAAAAATTAGTTTTATAAATTACTTAATATAAATAATTTTACAAGCTTACTAAAATATGTATAAAATATGAAAAATATTTTTACTTTGATCCTCCTCAAATTGGAAAGCAGGATGTGGTATTGTTCGTGCTAAACATCATTACGTACAGGTTCATATTATCGGGAAGAAAATTGAGTCTAATAATTGTATATTTTATATATCACCTGACAAAAAATCACTTATTGTAAGTATAATTAAAAACGATTTGGAATTATTAAAGGCCCATTATTAGCCGAATGTTTAAAACCATTGAACATTGGTAATTGGTGCAGAATTCGCGCCTAAGCAGGATTTTCCAAATTTACTTTGCAAGTCTACACCTAATTACGACAAGTTTCCCATAGAAAGTCCTTCTGGGAGGCACTCACCCTGTCGATAGAACGGCCTTGTGTTGCATTACCTTTTTTTCTAATGGTGGCACCCCTGAATTTGGCAAATTCTTCTGCGGCAGTCCTACCTGTTTATCAATGTAGAGTTACAGATATTTTCATACTTTTAGTTATGGCATTGCTCAGAACTATAATTTGCAACATCCCTAAAATGTTGTTGTGGCACTCTAGTGGGCCGTGTCACTCCTGTTGAAAACCATTGCATTACCAGGCATCACTTTAGGCTCACAGTGCACACTGTGTATGTCTGACGATTAATATTAAACGGTGTTTAACTGTCAGTATTGAAACATATATGGAGAAGTCTTTCGTTTTTAGTATTGTACTACTGTATTTTTATATCATACGAAACCATTTGAAAGACAATTAAGACAATACACAAATTATTCAATTCTCGTATTGAGACAATACATAAATTATTCAATTCTCGTATATATGTTTTATTGTGTATATTAATACGACTTTTTATACTGATGTGTTTATTGAAACGTAAAAAAAATGCATACCTTTTACCATAGAAGCTTCTCCTCCTATAAATTTCGTTATTAATTTGTATACGATGGCAGTTCCTATGGCAAAATAACCTACAAAACGATAAGTGAAACGAGCACCGTATTTGTCAAAACCGATTCCACCAAATAAACTTCCTGTGCCTATCCCTAAAACACAAGATACACAAGCAATAAAAGAATTCATTTTTAAACAAACAGAATTGTACATTCAAAAAAACTTAGATAAAAGTTTTTCAGCTTTAAGTTTTTCACATAAAAATTTCATTTTTTTAATACTTTCTTTATGTCATATCCATTTTAAGTATCTCCGAGGTTACACACACATATACACAAATACCCATATACATGGCAGAACACAGACACATGCAACACATAATACACATCGCATACAATACAAACTACACCAAAAAACACACACATACACAACATACTCACACAAAAGTATAATAAAGAAACGTGTCCTTCGAAAACGTGAAATTAAAAAGAATCTTATCCAAGTTTTTTGAATTTAAACAAAAATAAAATTTACTGCAAATTTATATCATTCTTACCTAAACCATGAAATGCGGCTCCCATGACAGTTTGCATAGTGGCTTCTGTCCCCTCTACAGCTACAAGTTTACCATAAGATGTCATCGCTGCATAAAATAAACCATAAGATGGTCCTTGAACCAAGTAAGGCAATATAATCAACCAAGGTTCGTAGATGTAAGAAGCAGTTAAAAACCATATAGAAAAGGTAACAAATGCCAAAGACATGCTGTTATCTCTTCCAATTCTTTTGATGATCCAACCAGAAATAAACATAAATGGAATATCACCAAAAAAACAAAGAATTGCCGAACTTATACCCATTAATATCTTACTACCTCCAAGTTCTTCTAAATACCAAAATGAATAGTTCCATTGTAAACCAGAGAATGCTCCTACAAGAAACACAGCTGTGATGAAGAAGAATGGATGAGGTTTTACGAATATTTTTGAAATATCCTTTAATAAATTATTCGATGTCTTTTCTTTTCTCATGTTTGTAAATTTCAGTGTAATAATATCAAATATCATCAAAGGTAACATTATATAGAAACATACAGAAAAATCAGTTTTTCTTTTGTTCTTGATATTTACAGCTTCTACAATGTATCCTGTAAACATAGATGCAACTCCCCATCCAAAAGAAAGCCATAATCTTTGTTTACCAAACTGATTAACTCTTCCTTCGAGAGATTCGTAACAAGCAGCATCTGATAATGCTATAATTACATCAGTAATAATAACTGCAGATGATGATAATAGAACAAAAAGCCAGAATTGATAATAAAGAAACGAATTTATTTCTTCTTCCAACAAACAGCTAATATTATATTTATCATTCAGTTGTTTAAAACAAAGATTCATTGTTATATTATCCTCTAATGTCATATTCGTCACTCGTAATACAGTAGAGCTATTTAGATATGATTTACTTGTTATATTAAATGATTTTTGGCACAATTCTTCACTTATATTGCAAGTTTTATATTCTATTTTACACTTTAATAACTCGTTATCCGGATTCTTTGTCGTAAATTGTGAAGATTCGATGAAAATAGAAGACGTATTATCATCATCACCAAAATGAAATTTAACATCGTTAAAAATATATTTTTCTTTTGAAATTTCTGGGATATAAATAATAGAAAAATAAATTGGTGTATGTAGTATTGTTAAAAACATAATTATGAATTTAATTTTCTTGAATTTATCAGTGATACATCCGAATAATGGATTGATTAGTGTAGTGACGAAGGGAACAACTGTGAACATTACACCCAATCCTGTAGCACTTATTCCAATGTTTTTGGCTATTAGTGGAAAATAAATCAATGCTGATCCTATTGCTAAAAAAATAGAAAGAAAAATAATATATGTTTATAAAAATGGAACATGTTACTTTATATTGATTTTATATTTAAATTACCTAACGAATAGAATAAATAATGGAGTTTCATTGGTAACAATTTCTTGTTGATAGTCCACTTTTGGCAGATCATCTTCGTAATTTCTCTATGAAAATAATATATAAGAAATATAAAATAAGGTATTGTACAGACAATACTTAACTTTCAGATTGTTTTTTCTTACGTACACGATACGTTAATACCTTAAAATATTTACGAACGGATGATCAATGGCTGTTAAAGCTTTAGCTTTCCACTCTTGAGAGAATGGCCGAGTGGACCATTGAAGCTAATCGTGGGTACCACGTGTTAGGGGCCATTTTTCCATAGAGTGTTCTTACAGGAAGTATCTCCTCTTGGCTGATTGTTCATACGTACGGTTTCGTTTGTTTGCTACGTGTTTAGATCTTAAAAAGGGGCTACACGAGTGTTATATTGTGTTATAGTACAACTCCCGCATATGGCTTAAGGGTGATCAAGGAGGATTATTTCATTGCACACGTTAAATACCTCCCTCCCAGAGCAAAACACTGACACCATAATCGCCTCGTTCATCCGGCCGTTTGTATAAATGTTACAATAAATAACATATTTGATTTAATTTAGGCATATCTTTACTCTAAATATATATCAAATACTCATAAGCAACGCGTAAACATATGCACGTTTGAGTATATGTGCGTGTGTGTATCGACACACGTGCGTGTGCTTGGCAGCCATATTGTCTAAAACGTAGATTCTTAGCGTTAGTCAATTAATTATACCTAATTATATTTTAATTACTTATTTAATTACTCTTTTCATTATAATTTATAAAAAGACTCATTAATTAATTAATCAATGACTAGAAATAAATTTTAAAAGTTTTATTTGTCTACTTACTAAATTTTCTGTGTGCTTTTTAAATGAAGATAGAAGTAAGGAAGAGAGATGTTTTGCTGATTTCAACTTTTAAACACTTGATTTAATGTTTATATTTAAGATATTAAACAGATAATAGACGAGTTATAAAGTAGATTTATTTACAATTAAGCTTATAAAGTGGAAAATATATTAAAGTGATATTTATATCCTCCAGTGTTAATTTAGTTGTCTTTTAAAGATAATTTATTAAATATACCTTCAATTGTTAAGTACTACAATTAGTAAAACGACTATATACTTCGACTAGACATGTTTTTACTACAGAGAACGTATGATAACACACATTAATATATCTTTCAATAAAATAAAATCTGTTCTATTTAATTTAAGTGGAGTTTTCTAAGTGTTCTTCACATATCTAACACCTAAATAGGGGGCTAGTTTCCCGTAAAAGCCTTTCACCTTGACAGATTGCACTTCCTTCTACCCTCAATCCAATCTAATCTGGCAAAGTGTCCTTGTATAATGCATGTACTGTTTAAAATATAAATTTCATATGATAATTTTGCTTCATAATGTTAGTATTATTTTATAACTAGCATCTAAATATTAATGTATTTTATTATTTCGAATAAAATTCGAATTATCCTATTGTAAGTGGTTTTATTCTTATACGTACACACAGTAGACTATGACAATCTTTCGTGTTAGACATAAGTAAACAAGGCAGCTTTTACTACATAAAATAAAATCTTGTTTTTATTATTAATGAACTTTAAATCACCTGCAAGTAGAAAGGTAATGCTGAGGGATAGGTTTAGCCTGTGCCTTCATCGACGTGCAAACAATTTCAGAACTAAATACGGAAAAGACCCATCTTCCTATAAGGTAACTCTAAACAATACATGTTTATGAAAGATAAAAGTGAGCAGCAATTATTTCCCACGTCAGATCATCAGTATTAGTGTTTATAAAGAAGATTCAACAATAACTGTAGGACTGTATACCAGTCGACCCCCCTATAACACTGTTGATTTTTCCGTTTTATATGAATTCCGTGTTGTACGAGTCACTTAGATTTTACAAATACGTGTACCGGGCTGTGAACGGCTCACATATTTGTAAAATCTAAGTGATTCGTACAACATGGAATCCATATAAAACGGAAAAATTAACAGTGTTATAGGGGGTCGACTGTATTCAAGACAACATAATACATTGGCGACCTGCAAAGAGGGGTGCATCCCGGAAGGATTTTTATGAGAAACTGGAGGAAAACTGGCTCCTATTAATGTGTTAAACACGTAAAGAAAACCCAGAAACCTCCACCTGGCAAGCTATTGGAGTGAGGTATGAACCCTCGACCAACTACCAGGGTTCAGTTTCTTTTTATCCATTCGGGCCACATAATAATAAATATCGATATTATAATGTTATATTAATTTTATCACACAATTATATTAATTATAAATCACTTTAAATTTTTTATGTTTTTATGGAGTATATCACGATAATTTTACCAGTAATTTTGTATTGATGATATAAAACATTTTACCCACTTCTATCATTCGATTTAAATTTTGTCGTTTGAAATATTTCTATAATTGAGGAAATTGTCATCAATGTATCTTTACATCTTCCTTAATACATTATATTTATCTTCCTGCTTAATCATTTTTTCTGGGGTTGTATACTTTTAGATAAAGTAGGAAGATCAATTAAAGTCTTCTTCAATTGGATATGTTTAGGTAATATGAATATATTAACATTTTATTTTATTAATTACTTAATTAATTTACTTAAATTCATAAATTTAATTTGTAAATATGTCATATAACCTTGACTTTATATTAAATTTGTAATTTATTAAAGGGCGAGTGAAGAGGTAAAGTTTCGAAGAACAAGCTGAGAAACAAAGATTAAAGGGGTGTTTAAGGGCAAATTGAGGGGCAAAGGGCAACAGTAAAGCATGTCGATCGATAAATTCGACACCTGCTTCTAAATCTAACCACTAAGATTATTAAATCACAAGGAAAAGTCAGCTTATTCGCAAATTTACGGAATTTACCCCCTGATCTCCACCCCAGAGTGACAGGTCGAAGGTAAACCTTGCAGCATCCATTCAGAAGGAAATAAATGTAAAAATTACTATTTTACTTACATTATATGCTGAAGTTCTGTTTAAATTGCTTGCATTCGTGTCGTTGATTGGTATTATACTGCGCTCACTCACGTGCTCCAACTGGTGGTAAATTTAAGTCAATTATAAAATGAATATTTATAACACAGTAGACCTTGTTTTATAATATGTTCTATCTTATCGTTTACTGAATGGATCGTAAAGTGTTTGTTGTAAAATCTAAAAGTGATCTTCAATAAATTCGTTGGTCACTTTGACCTTTACATTTGATAAATGACAATGAAATTTTTATTCTTCTTTCGATAAGTCGAGATTTGTTTAAATCAATAAAATGTTTATAAAATCAATTTATTTTGTTGATATAGTTCGAAGTTTACTGGTGGAAATTTTAAATTATATTAAATTTAATTTAGGGTGTAGGTGTTTAAAGTTCTCTGCAGCTGAATCAAATTTATCAGTAATATACATAGTGAGTCGCGTGTGCTGTTTTGATTTTTGGAAAAAAATTGCTGTTTTCTTAGCTATTTAATGTGCAAATTTTAAGCATAAAGTAATGGAAAATGTCCAAAATTCTTTTAAGGGTGCCAAGATGGCTTTAATTCTTCCCTGGATAGAAGAGTTTAACAAAGTGAGCACCATTAGTGTTTCCTGTGAAGAATGTTTTGCTTCTCCTTACATACTCAAAATTTCTTAGAAAACGTATTTAATACGAAGATTAAGAGTCTTCTTAATGTACTGTACATATTAAGCTAAAGCAGCGCCAAATTTGCCCTACTGGCTAAATTTTTACGTAAATTCGTTTTCCCAAAAACCGAAACTTTATCAGCAAATCATGTGATTTTCAATCTCTCAGATTCTCAGTGCCTAAATGTACAGATTTTCAGACTTTTCTTGTGTGTATAATACATAAATAGAGCCAATTGTAATGCACGTAGAAATGGCTCCTCAGAGGCATCTCCTCTTTGCAGGGTGCATTACAACAATAACTTAACATTCCTAATTATTGTTATTGCCTTTATCTACCCGTAGAAACAATCTCTTCTATCATTTCAGGGTGCACCCACAGATATGGACAGATACAAACTTACCTTTAATCATGAAATTTTCTCCTGCTACAAACACCGTAATGCATTTGTAAACTACAACTGAAGCTAAAGAAATATATCCCATAAAACGATATGTCAATCGGCCACCATAATTATCAAAACCAAAGCCTCCTAATAAACTTCCAGTGCCTACACCTGAAAATAATACCCGTACGTTATATAAAATTTAATAGAAGTAATGATAAGACTCAAACGAATATAAATGAATTAATACCTAAACCATGAAAAGCTGCTCCTAGCATGGTTTGCATGCTTGCCTCCGTTCCATCTGGAGCTATTATTTTTCCATATGAAGTCATCGTTGCATAAAACAGACCGTAAGTAGGACCCTGTACTAAATACGGTAATAAAATCAACCAAGGTTCGTAGATAAAAGAAATACCTAAAAACGAAATTGAAAACGCAATGAAAGCTAAACACATGCTGTTATCTCTTCCAATTCTTTTGATAATCCATCCAGAAACGAACATAAATGGAATATCACCACAAAAACATTGAATTGCTGTACTTATTCCCAATAATAACTTACTAGCACCAATTTCTTCCAAAAACCAATAAGCATAATTAGACTGTAAACTAGAGAATACACCCATAAGAAATACAGCTGTGATGAAGAAAATGGGATGAGGTTTTACGAATATTTTCTGAATATCTCTTAGTATATTACTCGAAGATTTTTCTTTTCTTATGTCTGTAAATTTCAATACAATAATGTCGCAGAGCATTAAAGGTAACATTATATAAGAACATATTGAAAAATCAGTTTTATCTGTGCTAACGTTTACGGCATCTACAATGGATCCCGTAGCCAAAGATAAAACTCCCCAACCAAGTGAAAGCCATAATCTTTGTTTGCCAAACTGATTAACACGTCCATTTAGAAATTCGTAACAAGCAGCATCTGTTAAAGATGTGATACCATTGGAGACAATAATAGATGTGATTGATAAAATTACAAATAACCAAAATTGGTAGTGATGAAATGAATTGATTACTCGATCTTCTATAGAACACGAGGCAATACAATCATCTTGTAATTCATTAAAACAGATAGAAGACGTACGATTATTATACTGGAAGGTGATGTTCTGTATTTCTAAGGCTTGTGTGTTATTAGAAAATTGTTTAGTGGTTAATTTATATACTTTTCGGCATGATATATCACTATTATTACAATATAAACATTCTACTTGACATTCATTCGTACTGTTCATTAGAAATTGAGACGTATTATATTTATTACAATGTAATTTTACATCAGAAAAGATGTGTTTTTCTTTTATGATTTCGGGAATGAAATTAATAAAAAATAAAGATGGTGTAATTAAAACAACAAGAAACATGATGATAAATTTAATTTCCTTGAATTTATCGGTAATGAAACCAAATATTGGGTTCATAAAAACGGTAATAAATGGAACTATCATAAACGTAACACCAAATCCTGTTGCACTAATTCCAATGTTTTTGGTAATTAGTGAAAGGTAATTTAAAATGGATGCCGCAGCTAAATAGAAACGAATACAAATTATTAAAAACATAGATAAAAAATGAGTTGATATTAATTAGAATGTGCACGAATTACCTAATGAATAGAAGAGGTAATGAAGTTTCATTGGTAGCATTTCCCTTTCGATAGTCAATTTTCTTATCTCCACGGATTGGTTCCTTGGTAAACGCCAAATACTAAATAAATAGATTACTGTAAAAGAAAAAGAATTAAAATTTAGTGAATATTTACATTGTCATTTTCTAAATTATTATATATAACAGAAGGAAAGTATGGCGATCGACAAAACCCTTTGAAGATCTTCACATTTTTGGATTCAGAAGACCTTGAAACGTCGAGAAGTACAAAACACTTTGGGACTCGATTTCAGCGAAATTTTTCATTATATTATAAATAAAATCTCTGTAATTGTTCCTTTAGACTTTCACAAACAGTGGATGAGTTTAAAGCTATTGTTTTTTTCATTAGAATGTGGCCACGTGGGGTGTGTTTCGGGTTTTCTTTTCCTCACACCTAAATAGGGATCAGTTTCTCATGCAATATTTTGTCTGGGAGGTATCTCTCCTTGACAGATTATCTATGTGTTGCCTGGCCGTATCCAAACAAACTAGCTCTGGGGGATCCTGGACTGAATCCATCGCAGCAACTCTTCAGAAATTAGATTAAAATATGTCGGGCCCTTCTTTCATCACCCGGTTGTTCTACTATGGGTCTAGAAGAACTCATAATGAGTATGCCTCATGTTGGAAAAGGCCTATTCCACAAAAGGGAAATAACCCGAAAACCCCTAAAAATCTTTTCGTGTTTCAAATTTGCACTTTGGTGCATTTTAAATCGGTACATAATTATTACAAAACTGTGGTGACTCTTTGTGTTTATATCAGTTTCAGCAACAGCAAAATTATGCTTTGCCGGGCTGTGAACGGCTCCCGTATTTGTAAAATCTAAGTGACTCGTACAACATGGAATTCATATAACACGGAATTATCTACAGTGTTATAGGTAAGTCTACTGTAATCTCTAAGTTAAATAATAGCAAAGGTAATTCTACTAATTAATTTATATCAATATATTATATTATAATAATGTAAAGACGTATAATCAGTGGCTAAGTGTCTATCAGTCTTACCAGTTTTCTTATATAGGCTCTACATATCAGTCTGTAGTAATAGAATACTTAATAGAATTACAGTATAAGTTATAAAATATTAGTCTTGTCTTGAATAAAATATTTTAAAGAATTAAATAAAATTGAATCAATCACTTCTATTTACTCTTTTTAACTTTTCAGGAAGTAGAATCTCAAGAAAAAAATGGTATTGATGGTGTTGTCTCCCAACCTAGTTTTTTAATGAACTGCGTATATATCCCGCTGCGGAGAAGGCCCTCTCAGCCTCTACGCTAGTTGGTTTCAGGGTCATAAAATAATCATAACTTAAAGATAAGTTTTCACCTTTGAACCCCTCACTTTCAGGAGCGTATTCTGTTGTCAAGTGTAGACCTCAGAGTAGAGAGAGAAGTGAGCCATGATGTTGTTTTCTGAGTTAACGAAAGCTGCAGTCACGGTGTTGGTGGTTTTTCGGTCCGTCAGTGTTTATATTTTGATGCGCTCCCCATTCCTTAAAGGCGTAGTACTTGTTAAACACGCGATAGACTTTGCGGAGAGAGCGACGCGACTCTCGATCATCGCGCGATCGCCGGAAGAAAGTATAGGCTTAAACTGCGATCGTTCCGTCACCTGATTCATTAACGTCACAATCGACCGTAAATTAGAATTATGCACCAGGTCTAGGAGTGGAGTTACTTATTTTATTTAGTGCGAAAACACTTTATTTAGCGAGAGCGAAAAGTCAATTGGCAATTAGATCAGCAGAGGTAAAAGGATGGGCGGTGCGGTGTAGAGAGGGGTGTAGAGCGTGCCGCACTGAACGGCAACGTCGCGTCGCTCTCGCCGCCGAGCGATAGCGAACGTAGCAAAGCGGCAACGCCGACAACGTAGACTTTTGCGCCATTATTTGCGGATCCAGCAGGCCGAAGAATGCACTGGACCCAGCTGGATTGCTGGATGAGGGATCCAACAATTGCAATTCCTAGTTGCAACGTTTGCTCTCCTCTAAAGCGGTAGGCAAATACTGCAACCTCCTCCTCATTCACCTGGCCTTTTGTATAAAAGTGTTAAAATAAATATTTGTAAATAATATAAAATATATATTAAATGCAAACAAACATACGCATAACATACGCACTTGCGAGTATGTATGTGTATGTATGAGGCTGCTCGACTAGCCATTGTGGGCTCTCATTATGGGGTCGGATAGTAAGGGATTGGGCCCCACATATCTCTTTACCACTTGGCCCATAATGAAGGTCCATAATGTCTAATCTAATCCAAAATGAGTATAGAAAACAAGCCTGTTAATCAGATTTGGCATGAATATTTCTCGATACCCTAGAAAAAATGCTTTGGGGTCTTCAATCCCTAAAGGCAACCTCTCTTAACTTAAGCCCCGGGATAGTTTATTGTTGATTAGTGTTTGATATTTTTTTTTGTGTGTTGCAGTTTAATTATTAATTAATTTGTTATCGCCAGATGGAGCGACTAGTTACAGATTCGTAATAATCTCTCCCATAGAAAGGCTTGATTTGTTTGTATAAGGCCACGCGACACGTTGGAGATCTACCGAGGGGGATCTCCCACGTGTATAGGTTCAGATAGTTCAACAGACCGTTTATTGAGTGAGAGATTTACAACGATCTTCGGAATTCCTTGTCAAGTCCATGATCCAATCAATGAGACATTCGTCTAGGTGAAGTAGAGTTCCTCAAGAGAGAGAAAGGAGGACGTTCACGTCGAAGAGGTGCACAGAAGCAGAGTAGCTTGGCATCAGCACAGGTTCAATCCAAAGAGGTAAAGGAGCAAAAGGGGAGTCTGTGAGAACGATTCAAAGAGAGCACGGCAATTTGGACAGACAGTTAGAAAACGTACATGTGTGTGATAGAAACGAATAGAAAATGTGATCAGTTTTTAAAAGATTGGTCCGTTCCGACTGGTTTCTGTCTCCCGTTCTCATTTTCCGAGTGGTCTCTTACTCGTTTTCAAGCAATGGCACGTTATAGCTTCACGGAACCCAGGTAAATTTGAATTAGGAGCCTTATGTACAGTATTTTTCTTCCAGAGAATTGTTTGAGAGTAATATTTTCTTATAAACGATTGGTTTGGGGCTCCGTATTGGTGGGATCCCAGGCAATTGTCCTTTTTCCCCCATAGGATCACGCACCACTATCTTCAATGCTGACTTAAGCCACAGGACATTTAAATCGACACCAAATTCCGAAACTGGAGAACGTTTAATCTTAGCAACTTACATTGTTAATATCAAATCAAGAGTTGTGTTATGTGACAAATAATATAATAACAAAAGAAACTCATATATAAGCTGTATTCCTTTATATATTAAATTAGATTTTTTTCTAAATAAAAAAAAGTGTTATATAAATTAAATTACAGTATTTACAATTAGATTAACACCAATAATTTACAACACGAAAACTAAATATTAAAAAAAAAACTCGAAGCCATATCGCATGTTTACAAGAATTTTATAATTTAAATTATACTTTACCTGAATAACTTCAACTGAAGAGAGTTTTTCTATTGTTCTATTGTTCTATTTTTCTATTCTTCCAGCTTCATCTAAGTGTAGAAAACTTCAAGAATGGCCATTCAGGAAAGATAAATTGATAACAATTTCCTCAATTATCATGTGACAGAATTTAAATCGAATGATTAAAATGTGAAAAGATAAATACTGGTACAGTACGTGTCCTTTTATTATCTAAAAATAAAGTATATAAAGTATTTATTTATTTTCAAGACATTACAAATGAAAGTATATCAGAAATTTTACTCTTGTATTATTAATAATACACTATCTATTTACAAAAGATAAATTATCAGGTTATTAAAGCAATAAGGAAACAATTATACACATAAATCTTCACCATTTATACCGGTAAATATGGAATAAATTTTAGAAGCGAATGAAGAATGAGTACAGTCAACCCCCCTATAACACTGTTAATTATTCCGTTTTATATGAATTCCATGTTATACGAGTCACTTAGATTTTACGAATACGTGTGCCGGGCTGTGAACGGCTCACATATTTGTAAAATCTAAGTGACTCGTACAACATGGAATTCCATTTCCATTTTTTTTCTTCTCTTTTATTGTTTTCTTCTAAGGAATTTAAAGTAATTAATTTCAATTTAATTAAATACATTAAGGAAATAAGGAATGAATCTTGGGCTGCAATTTGAAATAATTATAGGGCTGTAAATTCCCATTATTGTTGTCTGTCCATCTTCTTTCCTTAATCTCAATAAAGGAGTTAGATAGATGAAAGACGAGACCGGATATGGAAAGCTTAGGTGCAGGAAGTCCGGATTAACTAAATACGAACTTCCGGTCTAGAATGTAAATCACGTGACTTTAAGTCAAAAATTCCCCTAAACAGAGTTAGATAAATGATCGGCACGACTCTATTGTTAACAGGAAAAGAATGATGTACAGGAGGAAGAAACTACTAAAATCAAGGCCTACATTTTAAATTAAATAAATTTAAAAGACGTCGCGATAAACTTGAAGCCGAGCCGGAAAGAAACAGGTGATACAGTAGACCCCCCATAACACTGTAGGTAATTCCGTGTTATATGAATTCCATGTTGTAAAATCTAAGTGACTCGTACAACATGGCATTCATATTACACGGAATTATCTACAGTGTTATAGGGGTCTACTGTACTTGCACTTGTAATTAGACACTGAAGAGACGATTCTTATATCTTATGGTCGTAGACGGGAGAGTTTTGCACTCGCCTGCGATGGGAGAGGAGATCCTTGTACTATACATGCCGACGTGGACACCTATTTTCTACGTTAATATGGACCCTCATTAGATTTTTGGATTCCTTAGCGCAATTAATAAAAAATGTCAAAGTTTTATCAAAATTGGCTCATTAAATTATGAGAACGAACTCAATTCTATAAGCCCATAGAAGACGTGTTAGAGACTTGCTTCTCCTTTAATCTTGTATATCAAAAACAAAGCCATTGATCCCATTTTTATAATGTTTTAGGATTCCTCATCGCAATTAATAGAAAGTGGCAAAGTTTAATACAAATAATCGAAATCGAATGCAATTTTGTAAGCCACGTAGAAGAGGTTTCAGTTATATTTTTATTGATCTATGTTATAAATTGTTACATAACTTATGTGTAGGCGTTTATGGTTAATTAACACGTATAAAAAGTGCAGATTATATAAAAAAAAAGTTGAAGAAAATAAGGACAGCAATTAGAAAAAAGTAACCGCGATATGTATCAACATATAGGCCTACGTTCCTATTTAATTTGTCCTCTTTATAAAATAGTTAAGTTTATACAGACGTAATACACAAGCATAAATTGAAAACATTTCTACAGAAGAATGAAAAAACTTGTATAGCCAGGAAGAGTTAAAGGTAGCAATTTAATGTCATACATGCATTTGATTTTATTGAAGTGAGAACAAATACACTTGGTAAGAAAGATGTTTTATTCTTATCATTTATAAATTAAGTAAATAACTTTGTTATAATCAGTATGCTATATACAAATTGTAGCTTATTTTAGATATTCAAGATGGTCCAAGTCGATTAACAAAGAAAAATACTGCATAATGTTTGATTAAATATAGATTTATTAATAATAATCTACCTTCTGTTAGAAATGTAACGATACCAGATTCGATCTTCAGTATCGGGACGTCCCTAATTATGATATAGCAAGATTTTTAATTTTGAGGTAAACATGTTCACTTACAAACATGTTCACTTACAAATTTTACTTACAAATTACTTACAAAGGGGTTGAATCTTTATTAAGTCGACCCTACTGGAGATACACACGATCCTCTTTATCTCCTCACTCCATCGACCTTTAACCATCAAAATTTAACAGCCTCTATCTTCCTAATACTCAAATCTGCCTGCAAAATTTCAGAAATTTTCCGCAAAAAGCACAGGAGTTATTAAGCTTCGAACAGAGTGAACGAAATCGTGACATACACAATATATACATTGTAAGGATAACGTGGTTTAATGAATTGTTGAATATCTATTGAAATTCTTCAGGCTTTTTCAGGCTATTGAAAGGCTCCAGGCTAATACATTTACATATAGAAACTTATATTTTCGAGTATATTTTTAATATATGCGCTGATATATCAGAATTTCTTCCTCGTATTACGATTAAAATAATTATATTTTAAATGTTTTATGTTATAAATTGTTACGTACCTTACGTGTAGACGTTTGTAATTAATTAACACTTAAAAGCTAGGTATAAAGAAAGTTGAATGAAAGTAAATTAGAAAGATATAACTACAATATAATAACACATACGTTCCTATTAAATTTATCCTATTTAGAAAATAGTTAAATACAAGGTTATACAGACGTAACACACACGTATGAATTGAAAAGAATTCTAGAGAAAAAACTTGTACAAACAGGAAGAGTTAAAGGTAGCAATTTAATATTATATACGCATTTTATTTTATTGCAGTCAGAACGAATACACGTGGTAAGAAAGACGTATTTTTTCCTTTATAAATTAAGTAAATAACTTTAAAAAAAGTTTAAAATTAATTTAATATTTAAAATCGATTTAACAATATTATATACGATAAAACCTGTCCAAAGCGGAACCTGAATAAAACGGAAACCTGCCTAAATAGAAAAAATTCTTCGGATCGGAGCGATTCCGGTTTACACAGGTTTTAGTGAATGTGATTTAATATTTACTACAGGTACTGTACGTACTTACACTCGCTATTGTATTAATAAAATACCGTCCCTCCAATCAAATCTATTAATGTTTACTGTGTAGGAACTTCTATATCTCGAATTTTTCCTTATTCTCGATAGATTCGAAATAAACAGGTTCAGCTGTGCATTACTTAAGTCATTTCATATTTACTATACGTATATATTGGTTTGTGGTTTGATACTTACGTTGAGCTTGACCGAATTCACGATTAATATGGAAAAAAGACCAATTTAAAATAGGAAAAAAAAAACTATTTTTGTTAGCCTTGAATCAACTCGCTACCAAAATGGAAGAACAATCTACCATTATTTAAATTATTCTAATATGACACACCATTTGAACATTTGGCATGTCATCTGTCACCGTTCTACATGCGCTCATCAGTGGATAAAACTATCGAACACAAATAATTAGTCGCTGGTTCGAGCGAGACCAAGGGTTGAGGATAAATGGGCCCATGTCTCCTGAATGCCCGTGTGTTGCATTGTCTCATTCAGACAACCCAATCCACTTTATATACATACCGTCTTCTAAGATATACAAAAATTACTTTTATTATCACACGGTGATAGAAATATTACTTATTAGCCGCTACAAAATAAATAAATGCGCTTTATATTCTATATGGTAATACAGTATATATATTATTTCTCATAACTGAAACAATCTTAGTATACATAAGTATATCTCTCTTGCCGGTTTACCCAATAATTATGTATCAAAAAATGAAAGAAAAGGATACTTTAATAGTATATTCTCTTTGCTATATAAAGTAACTTATCATAAAAGCAATACAGTTTAATATTTTAATCAATTTTCTCCAGATTTTGAAAGTAATCGATCAAAGTATAACGATTTGCAACAATAAACTTTATGTGGATCGAGAATCCTCCTGTTTACTAGAATTAATAAAAGGATATCAAATGGATTTTGCCAGGCTGAATGGTGAGAAATAAATCTTGATATATCCAGGACAAATCATTAATAAAATTTTGAAGATTTCCGTATCATCAAACTGATTCTTAAAGGCCATTCAGATGCTGGTTTAAACAATATTAATCCATACATTTCAAATCGTATAAACGTCAGTGAAATATATAAACATTGTTTACAATAGGCTAATTATTATCTACGCAGAATCTTCAGCATAAACATTCATTCAACTGTTTAAAACTTGAAAAAATTAACTAAACATCTCTCTTCTTTCTAGAATCTCCAACAGGACGTCACCAGAAAACACAGGGATTATCACAGTAAGTCTAATATATATATATATATATTATTTTTCCTTTAACATAGTTTTATTAATTTTAATTACAATAACAATACTTATTCTTTTTTCTAATTAACTTTTGTACAGTTTACATAAATCTTAAATTATATTCGAACTCTTTAAAATTACGATTCTAATAGATTAGAGGTATCAAATTTAAGAAATTGAGCTATACTTAAATGTATTCTGTTAGAAAAAAAAAATGTATAAATATCTTTAATATATATCTCTTCCCGTTATATAAACACTTGTATAAATCAACTTTGACCTTGTATGTTAGTACATGGCAACAAATACAAAGTTCATTAACAGTAAAAAAAAATTATGTAATATGGTCAACAACATTTATTCAAAAAAGTTAAAAGAATTAAATTACAATTTCATCTAATTTATTATCAATAATTGTTATACAGATCCACACCCAGAATGGTCAATACATTCGTATTAAACATTCTTTCTCATATTATAATGACTCTACTTCTCAGCACCTCTATGAGTATGTAGTCCTTTGTTCTACATACTGATTTCATAGATAACACCTGTACTTTTATGGTACAGGTGCCATGAAATATGAACTAGATTTTAGTTAGTTTATCCTTTATGGTACATCCTTTATGGTTATATCTATCATCTCTTTTCTGTTCTAGCAGGCTTCGTTTACCTTCCTGAACACAGATGACGTCTTCAAAGTGGGCGAATAAAATCGTGCACACATAAACATTCAGAAACAACCTGAATTTATTAATACTCGCTTTACAACAGTTTTCCAATTGAGTCGTAAAAAAACAGGTTCTACTATATATGTAGACTATTTATTACATTCTAAAGAATTCATTAGAAGTATTACCAGTCTTAAGAGTAATTATTGTCACATATTTATAGTTACATAACTAATTTAATTTACTCACTTTTATGAAGTAAGTTGTGTTAAATAGAAGACAAAACTACCTTCTATAAACAAAGAAATAAAAGAAGAAAATGTCTATAGCAGGTTATTAGTGTACATTTTGACATGTTACCTTCAACAGCACGACCTTGTATTGTTTTCCTTCTGTTACAGGCTTATCTTAAGTACACTGTGATACGAGGTATACAGTTGTACAGTACTTTAGTTTCTGCTTTAATGAACAATATAACAGTGGAAGTATGTATAGTTTCTCTACGATGTCGTCCTTTAGCCATTAATCATTGTAATCGCCATTTTCTTATAGTTTAAATTCACTCTATTGATTGTTAGATTAAATTATATACTACCTTGTAATATTTAATTTAACGTTATTATATTTTTAAACAGTGAAGTCATTAAACATGGAGATATTTAAACGTCCTGATTGCACCATCGATAAGAAAATGTTACCAATGAAACTTCACTACTTGTTCAATTCCTTAGGTACGTATATGAACAATAAAGTAATAAGTAAATGAATGTTTATAGATAATATTTATTTTATTTTACGTTTTAGCTATGGGATCGGTTACGATTTACTTCCCACTAATAGCTAAGAAGATAGGAATAAATGCTACAGGATTGGGTGTGATGTTTACAGTACTTCCCTTCCTTAGTCTGTTGTTTAATCCATTGTTTGGATACCTTACTGATAAATTCAAGAAGATTACCTTCGTTATTATCATCTTAACCATTATTCTTGCACCTGTCCACTTTTCGGTCAATTATATTCCCGAAATTGAAAGAAGGACACACTCTTTTGCTGGTGTCAAACTTCATTGTGGTAAAGGCAACTCTTCTACTTTCATCGAATCTTCTCAATTTACAATGAAAAATGTAGAAAATAACAATTTGGAGTGCCAAAAAGAATGCCAAAATTGCAATAAAAGCGATTTATTTAACGTCACAAGTGGGTCATTTTTAAATAATTCCCAAATTTTACGAGTATCGAACATAACGTTGAAAGATAATATAACAATATCCATTTGTTCTCAACAGTTATACGATAATTTCAGTGTTAAATGTTTGATGAAAGATAATCAACGTATCAATTCGTTTGTTCACTATCAATTCTGGTTATTTGTTATATTAATAACACTTGGTGATATTATAGCAGATGCTATCAGTGCCTTATCAGATGCTGCCTGTTACGAAGCTCTTGAAGGAAGGATTAATCAGTTTGGTAAACAAATATTGTGGACCTCAGCTGGTTATGGTGCCATGTCTATGCTTGCAGGATACATTTTAGATTATGCAAATCTCAATAATAAAGGAAAAACTGACTTTTCTTTGTGTTTCTACATGATGATACCTTTAATGTTAATCGATATTATTATATTGAAATTTACAGATATGAGAAAAAGAAAGTCATCATCGAAAAATATATTCAAAGATATCACGAAATCATTCGTAGAACTCCATTCTTTCTTCTTCGTTACGGGTGTATTTTTTGTGGGATTATTATCCGCCTTACAGTGGAAATATTCGGTTTGGTACTTAGAAGAATTAGGAGGTAGCAAGATGTTAATGGGAATTTGTGAAGGAGTAATTTGTTTTATTAGTGATATTCCCTTTATGTTAATTTCTGGTTGGATTATCAAAAGAATTGGAAGAGACAATAGCATGAGCTTAGCATTCATTTCACTTTCTGTATGGTTTTTAACTGCTTCTTACATCTATGAACCATGGTGGATTTTATTAGCATATATGGTGCAAGGACCTTCTTTCGGTCTATTTTATGCAGTTATGACATCGTATGGAAAACTCACAGCTGCACCTGGTACAGAAGCCACCATGCAAACTGTTTTAGGAGCAGTATTTAACGGTTTAGGTAAGAAACAGTAATGTTTTTTTCCTATTTATTTACTTATATGTCACTAGAATTGTGTTCTAAAAATAATTTAAACAATATAAAACTACTCATTTGTATTTAATTACTTATTAAAACATTCTAAGTCGCTGCAATAAGCACCGTTTGAAAGTATACACAGTCGACCCCCTATAACACTATTGATTATTTCGTTTTATATGAATTCCATGTTGTACGAGTCACTTAGATTTTACAAATACATGTGCCAAACTGTGAACAGCTCACGTATTTGTAAAATCTAAGTGACTCGTACAACATGGAATTCATATAAAACGGAATAATCAACAGTGTTATAGGGGGTCGACTGTATTTATAATTATTGCCGGTACACAAATTATAATAATTAAATTGATTATTTTGTTTTCAGGTGTAGGAGTGGGAAGTTTATTGGGAGGAATTGGTTTCGATAAATATAGTGGTCGTATGACTTATCGCATTGCAGGATATTCTGGATTATGTTGCGCCGCTGTATATAAATGTGTTACGTTATTTATAGCTGGAGAAAATTCAGTTATTAAAGGTATTCTTTTTGTTTATATTTCTAACAGTAATAAATTAATTATACATTTAATAATTACTATTTTGTGTAGTAACAATAATACGTATTTCGATTAGGATCTAAATTAACTCCCCAACCCCTCGACCTTTAATTAATCAGCAAAATTTAAATAGCATCAATCCCCTAATACACAAATCTTCCTAGGAAAGCATTCCATGTGAAATTAGCCCCTATTTAAGTGTTAGACAGGTGAAAAACTCTATGAAGTACGAATTTGAGGTGAAGAGAATATAATTTAAATTAAATTAATTTAAAAAATATGATTAAAAATTGCACCCCAACATTGTGATGATATTCTGCTTTAACTTTGCAGTTTTTGTTTTAATTTTAGGATTTCATGTCCTGAAGATAACTGAATAGTACTTGAAAGTACTTATATTATAATACTTTAAATTTTCTTCTATGAAAATATAATTTCTTCATTTTCAAACTCTACTTTGGAATTCTTCATAATCCATTCAATCAGATTTGTCAATAATATCAGATAATTTTGCAAAATGCTGATGCTGTGTTTAACATAATTATTTAAAATAACAAATTATTTCATATAACAAAATATTTTTATTGAAANATAATTGTTTAAGATGAAATTTCCTTTATTAGAAACTAAAGAAGTAGAAGCAGAAAAGCCAAAGATTGAAGATTGCAGCTGATCAGACCACCGTTAATTGAATACAAATAATGCTAAATTTTCGTTAAATAGACGAAAATAAATATCTTAAAACATTGTATCAATATTGTCAACTTGTTAATACATTAAAATATGTATTATAATTATTTTAAAAACTAATAAACGTTTTAAATTTACAAAGAAGCAATGTGCAAGTAGTATATTAAGAATAATTGTCGAAGTTTTTGGAATTTGATTAACCCGTAAAATGACACTTCTAATGTATTAAATAACAGCTTAGAAAGTACAGAGCGAAAATATTATTTTCTATCGAAAAACTTGTACTTACGAATGTTATTATAAGAAAGTAAAAATACGAAAAGTTGTATCAAATTTTCATGAAAATGATAAACATTTCCGTGGAACCATGAATGCAATTCTTCAGTTCTACCTTTCTAAATGAACGTCCAGCTGATGGAAAGTTTAAATTACTATCACAAAGGCATAGTTAATTATGAATTACTTTTAACTACCCGCAGTTTCTTCGTGATCTGTTCTACACCATGAACACTTTCTCATGTAATAATGCATTGTCATTAGGTTAGAGAAAGTAATAAATAGACGAATCGAACTTTCCATTGTAAATAGGTAAGTAAACTTTCACAAGTGTAATTTGTGGTAGTATTTTATGTAGTAGAATTTCGCTTAACCGAATGTCCAATTAATCAAACTAACACTTTCCTTCTTTTCTCTATAACACTGCATTTCTCTTAAGTCATGCGACTGACTCATATTTGCTTGACTGATCAAAATATACAGTAAAATCGGAAATTTTATAGTATATTCCGTTAATATAAAAGGAATTAATTACTATAAAACCTGTGTAAATGGTAAAAATTCTTCGAAACGTAGCGATTTTTTCGGTGTTAAAAATAACCTGTCTAAATAGGAAAACATTCGGTATTCAGTTTGTACAGTATTTATTGTATTGTATTCTCTTATAAATTATTACTATCTTTTTTTAAGATACTAATTTATGAGATAATTTAAAGCAAAAATTTGTTTAAGCGGAACGAAATGATTTGCTACTTAAAGTACTATTATTTATAATTCGAAAACCTGTCTAATACGAAAGCCTATTGTTTGATTTATATTGAGCGGAATATTTCGGTGTAACAGCACCTAAATTTTAAATCGTAACGGCATATCGACTTCTAAGTGACAAGTTACACAGTAGTTTATCACATTTTTCTTCTGTTAAGATTATAATTTCATTGTCTGGATAGTAATACAATATCTCTACCTTTTCCCCAATTCTCTAGATTGACTAAATTATTATAAAAATAATTATTATAAAACGAAAACTTGTTAAAAACGGACAATTCTTAGCGGTTTTTTTAGCTCAAATAACTTTTAAAGCATTATATAACGTGATTGGTCAATTTCAAAAATAGAAATAACGAATTTTCTCATATCTCCCGTTCTTATTGGTTAATTTAAATACGCGTGTAAATTAACATAACTTAATTCAATTATTAAGAATTATAATTAAAATTTATTATTTATTTTAAAGCTTAAAAAAAATGTTGATATTGTTTTCGTTCATGTGTAAAATAATATAGGCATATTATTATTATTGTATTGTGTATTTGAAATTTATGTTTAAATCTTATTTATGTACCTAAAAATGTACGTATATATGAAAATTATTGAAAAAATAATATATAATCGGGAAAGAATTCTACATTATTTCACTACACAATTGATAATTGTGTAGCGAAAATTTCTGTGAAGATCAAAGTCTACTGCTTTAAAAGACACTTGGACCCATTTAAATATTTTATTTTGAGATATAAAGCGAAAATTCTTCAACAAAACAGTGTAAATATACATACAGGACAAACTATCTTCAGTAAAACATAGGAAAGTATAGCAATCAAAGTACAGAGGACCAACGAAAAGCTGGTAAGAATTATTATTATTATTTTATTGAATACATTTCTATGCTGCCGTAAATTAAAGTTTCAGCATATTGTAGGGCCTGTAAGGAGCTTATTGTTAATTATGTCATGTAGTTTGTAATATATACTATATGGTTATATTATAGACTGTACTGTATACTATAGACTGTAGGACTGGTTACAAGTTACATTATAGGTGGGTCTTACTGCATGAGTAAGGGATGAAGAAGAACTATCCCAGCACTTGATAAATTATGAAAATTAAAAAGAATTAAAAAATCTGGATATAAAAGTTTACATTGAATGATTACCCAAAACTAAAGTTAATTAAATGGCATAAACAATACTTAGATAATAGATATCGACATGTGATAATCCACGAGTGAAGAATGCGCGAGATTATGCAATTAAAAGGAAATAACTCTAGTTTTTGTTAGATTTTTGCAGTTTCAACTTTGACCTTTGCCATCCCTGCACAGAATTTGTCGTTTTTTTAATATATTTTTTAGACAGTTGAAACGGGAGGCGATGATGGAGTCGTAAGAGGAGTAGGCAAATTAGGCGCCTCGGAAACCTCGCTTTTCCTATTGTTTTCTAGCTGTGATATTTGACCTTTCCTTCGCTTTTCGGCAGTTTTTAAGCAGGGTAGACTTTTAGACATTGCTCGATCGTGAGGGGACTTGGCTCCAAATAATCAACAAAAAGCACTACTTCGGAGGCAAATTAGTTGCCTCCCGAAGTAGTGTTTTTTCCCTTGTCTCTTTTGCGTTAACATATGACCTTTGCTTCGCTCTCGAGAAGTTTTCGCCTATGTTTGGCCGTCTTTAGATATATAGGGTAGATTGTAGGGAAAGTTGTCCCTCGGGAGATTATGTAAAAGATCTTTCCGAAATAGGACTCTCTTTCCCATCGCTCTCGCCCTCACAGATTCGCATTACTTAGATAATACTAGACATTTTAAACAAGATAAATGATATCATTCGTTTTTATATATAAAAAAACGGACAATTCTTAAACATATTTGAAACACCCTTAGACGAAAAAAATGTGTGTTTGGCCTTATCTTTGACAAACCAAATATGAAAGAATATATGTATCAAAATTAAACACAATAATAACACGATTCACCTTCACTTATTGATGAAAATTTTTAATGGCTGAAAAAATTGTAAGTAATGATGTTAATATAATATAAAAATTGTTTTATACATTTAATAATATGTTTATTGTACAATACATTTGGGAGTAAGATAACACTTAGGCTATAATGAACTTCAACTTATATACCCCAACTGGATTATATCAGTTAATACCTTTAGTTTATCTTGTATGTGGGCAGAAACAAGTTAAAAAGTATTAAAATAATTAGAATATAACAATATTAATACAGCTCCCCTACAAAATAAAAATAAAAAAACAATATGAAATCTGCATCATCATGCTAAACCCCTATAATTTTTCTGTAGATTAAAAAATCTTTACATTCTTTAAGCACTAAGGTCATTTTAATCATACCCATTACGTGTTTGGTCCACAATGGGGTTGGTTCGGTTTATTTGTTTACGCCGTTACGGTAACGCGACACATGGTCGAAGAGAGGATTGCATCCCGGGAGGTCTTTTATGTGAATCTGACCCCTATTTAGGTATTATAAACGTGAAGAAAACACGAAAAACTCCACGTGGCCAGCTCGTTGACGAGGCCCAAACCCACGACCAACTATTGTACCGTTATTTGGTGGTATTTTTCACTCTGACACTGGTGGCCACACCCAGGATCAGGATGCTTATATTAACTTGGCCATTTGGTCCGTTCAGTAGGCACTAGGAGGGCCTTTTAGTATACCTGTCAATGATTTAAAAGTTTCCACACACTCGGAGCGTGGCAAGGACCAAACCCGATATGTGAAATTTCATTTATTTATGTATTTATTAGTCTCCTTCCTGGTTTGGCCAAGTCTAAAATAGGGGCAGCCAAGTAAAGGACTGGTCGCGACAGATATCAGGATTTGACCATCCATTAATTACTTTTGGTCATTGAACTGACGAAAGATTATGGAGAAAACTTCCCAGTTTTCTCCATACACATTAATTTTGTCATTAAGAAAATATATTCTTAATTATTCTTCAATGTCTTTATTCTGGTAACAGTTAACTATGTTTATCCTTTTGTCTCTCTTAATATAGAAATTCCGAATATATCATCAGAAATAATTCATTAGTAAGAAGATTTGATCATCCGAGTTTTCGAAAATCCTTCAAAATGATAACATCACTCAATTGTTCCATCAACAGAAAAATGTTACCAATGAAACTCCATTATCTCTTCTATGCATTGGGTAATTTAAACAAAAATTCATTAATATAAGTTTAATCAATTAAATAGTAATAAATAACTATAAACCTCATTGGCTTTACCGTTATAATACAAATACATCATACACCTTTTCGATTTTTATTGAATTAACTGAAGATATTCTGGAATCCATTTCGACCTATCCAACACCCCTCTTCAGACAGGTTACACATATTCGACATTATGGCATTATACTGTATAACAAAAGAAAACACCTTTAAACAGTAGATTCGAAAAGGTATATGATGAGTCTGTACTTATAACGATAAAGCTAACGAAGTTTATAGTTATTTATTATTATTTAATTAATAAAAATTAATCTTCTAAATAGGTTTATATTTTTCTTTATATTTTTTTTTAATTTTTTACAGGTACTGGTGCAGTTTTACCTTTCTTCCCATTAATAGCAAAGAATATTGGGATTAGTGCTTCAGGATTAGGATTAACATTCGCTGTAGTTCCATTTTTCACTATAATAGTTAATCCCCTTTTCGGTGTCCTCACTGATAAATTCAAAAAAATTAAATTTATTCTCATGTTCTTCATTGCCATTCAATCAATTTTCTATTTTTCAATTAATTTTATTCCTCGTATTGAAAAGGAGAAAATCATTTTCTCTGATATAAAATTTCATTGCGACGATGGAAACATGAAAAACTTCACGAAAAATTCGAATATTTCATCAACAAATACATATAATAACACATTGCAATGTCGTGCAATATGTTTTGTATGGAACAATAGCGAGGTATTTTCACAAAATTCTTTCAATTTTACCAGAGATTTAACTTTAAACAATGACCAAGACTTACAAATCGATAATTTTACATCTTCAATTTGTTCTCAGTTTAATAAAGAATGCCAAATTAAATGCTTTGTAGATGGAGACGAAGAAGACAATTCATTTGTCCATTATCAGTATTGGCTATTCGTTATCATAACAGCTATTCCCGTTGTAATTACTAATGCAATTATAGCAATATCTGATACTGCTTGCTACGAATCTCTAGAAGGAAGAGTTAATCAATTTGGTAAACAAAGAGTATGGCTTTCTATTGGGTGGGGAATTATACAATTAACTACCGGATACGTGGTTGAATTAGCAAATAAAGGAAACGATGGCAAAACAGATTTTTCTATTTGTTTCTATGTCATGCTACCTTTAAAATTTATCGACATTATCGTTGTTAGTTTTACAGATATGAAAAAGGAAAAAACTTCAAGAAACATATTTAAAGATGTTAGAAAGATATTTGTAAAACTTCATCCTTTTATTTTCATAATTGCAGTATTTTTTATAGGGGCAATCAATGGTATGTTGTGGAATTATGCTTTTTGGTATTTCGAACAACTGGGTGCTAACAAAATATTTATGGGAATAACTTCAGCCGTTAATGTTATATTTGCTGAAGTTCCTTTTATGTTCGTATCCGGTTGGATTATTAAAAGAATTGGAAGAGATAACAGTATTTCAATGGCTTTTCTATCAAGTTCTGTATGGTGTTTCACTGCTTCGTTTATGTACAATCCTTGGTGGATTTTAATAGCTAATTTATTTCAAGGTCCTGCATATGGTCTTTTTCAAGCAGTCATGACTTCTTATGGAAAACTCGTGGCTCCTCCGGGAACAGAAGCAACTATGCAAACGATTCTAGGAGCAACGTTTCATGGTTTAGGTAAAATAAAGAATAAATATTTTTTTTAATTATAAATTGATTGATAATGTATACAACGAAGTCTTTATATATTGTATAATTTCAGGTATAGGTACCGGCAGTTTACTAGGAGGATTCAGTTTTGATAATTTCGGTGGTCGAATGACTTACCGTTTTCTTGGATATTTCACTTTAATTACAGCTGCAGTATATAAATGCATTACACTATTTATAGCAGGAGAAAATACCGTAATTAAAGGTAAATTTCTACACACAATGATACTTCATACTTCGAATTTAATGCTTTCCATGAGGCCATTTCAACTCTGAATTTTTCGTAGTCGGAACCAATTTCTCCCATATCGTAAACAATACCCATTTCGATAAAACTGTATAGCAAATACATATATTTTCAGATAAAAATAACACAATTAAATGCTCCAAACAATAAATATGTATACTGTATAATAAAATGAAAATTGCATTTATGACTACTGCATGTTAGTGAGAAGTGATATGGTATCTTCCGTTTATTAACGTCACTAAGTAGTGTATTTGGCTTTCTCACAAATAACCCTCTCGGTATGTTATGATGATATGTTTAGACAATTGCTTCTCATTTGATTCTTATTGAGGAAGTGGAAAAACCCCTATTGTAAAGAATGGGAGGAGTGTTTCCATTTCTTCAATTATGTTTATAACCAAACACTAAAAATACAGCGAAAAAACTCCACAAACATTCAAAGTAAACTAATAGGTTAATAAGTAATTAATATTTATTATGAGAGTGTAGGGGAGAAATAAAGGGTTCTGACAGGTCCCAAATGGAAAATTTTAATCTGCTTTGGAGGGACCACATAGAAATTTCTCATGGGCAGTCTGTCCGTGATACCTTACCCGTTCAACACTCTTTTGGTCACTATTATTTCGGGTATATTATGATTCTTTATTTAATATTTACGTGAAAGATCGAATCTTTTCGAGGGTGACTTTATTTAAGACAGCTCTATATCTAGATTTAACGTATTTATTTATTAACGAATAACATCTCTTATATGTAAATATAAAGTGTTTCAATTATACTATTACTCCACACATTTACACAAGTACTGTACTGTACATACATTCATGCATTTACACATGAATGAAGCTCAATATAATTAATTTAAGTAAAATATTTTATATATATTTTTTAAATCTAATTTTAATTAATATTTTAATTTAATTTACTTTATTAAAACGAAATTAATTTTATTAATTTCTTTATAAATCTATAGAAGAAGAAAGAAACAAACGAATGGATATGACAAAGACAACTGGAAAACAATAGAGACACATCAGAATATAGATTCATCCAGGATCCAGTAAATTATTAAATAATTCAACACTTTGTCATCACCTTTCTTTCACTGCATGCATAAGAATATATTGTAAAAATTATTAAAAAATAAATAAATAAATAATTCTATGATAATTTATCACGCGTACTTTTTGGGCTACAATTTGTAGACCTATAAATTGTACACTACCGTCACCAGTCTGCCTGTCTGTCCTTCCTTAATCTCGAGAAAGGAGTTAGATAGATGACCGACACGACTCTATTGTTAAAGGAAAAGTATGATGTACAGGGGCAAGCTACTAATAATTTGAGGTGGAGAGCATATAATTTGGTGGAAGCTATATAAAGGATGAAAATTATATCGAATGGTTCCCAAATACCCTGATTTAAAGCTCCTAGGTATTGCAATATGGTCTCAATTGAAGGTAATTTTGTGTGTTTGTCATCAGACAAGCAATGAAAATAACTAATTTTGACTAATTTTATGAATGCCTATAGAACTTGATTGTGTTTGAAGGAAAGATACATTAAAACTGCTTCCTCGTACTGCATTTAAAATAATTATATTTTAATTGATTAATGTTAGAAATAGTTACATAAATTATGTGTAGGCGTTTATGTTTAACACTTAAAATTCACGTATAGAAAGTGCAGAGTATAAAGAAAATTGAATTAAAGTAATGATAGCAAGAAGAAAAAAAGTAATTGTGATAGATCGTAACATATACTTTAGAAAATAGTTAAATACAAGGTTAACACACACGCGTATGACGTATAAAATGAAAAAAAAAAAACTTGTATAGACGGGAAAGATAGCAATTTAATATTAAGTAATCATTTTAGTATCTTGCAGGGAGAAAAATATACGTGGTAAGAAAGATGTTTTCTTTTATCATTTATAAATTAATTAATTAACTGAGACGTAAGTAAATTTAAAATTAATTTATCAATAATATTAAGGTTTGAACCACTCAAATCATCATATTTGCCATATTTATTATGTGGTTTCACCATATTTAATGTTAGTATAATAACTTTTTATCCGTTTATTTAAGCAAACGTAGTGTAAAGAAGGGTTTCGTGGTATATGCCTTTGTCTCTCAATATCGAGTCTACCCTATGGTGAGCCTGGACAAATTTACGATTAGTATGAAGAAAAAAGGCCTTCTACTGCTTGCAAAACGATAAGAATTAAAAATGGAAAAAACAATACTATTTTTGTTGGCCCCAAAAATCAACAGGCTAATAAAATGGCGGAAACTCTACATCGCCATTTGAATAGTTTATCGTGTGTAAAATAATATACGATAAACCATTTCGTTTATCGTTTATCACACTTGAACATTTGGCATTCTATCTGCCAGCCACCATTTTACATTCGTCCACTAGTGAATAAAACTGCTGAATACTGGTAATTAATTGCAGGTTCTCACCAGACCAGTGGGCCGGACTATAGAGCTTTCAGGGTTTTCTTCACGTGTCTAATACTGAGATATAGCCACCATGTCTCAAGGAAAATTCTTATATGCCCAACATAAAGCGAGAATCCTCCTGGTTACTGGAATTAATAAAAGGATATCAAATGGATACTTTTTAATGTCCATTATGGATTTTACTGAGTGGTGAGAGATAAATCCTGACATATCCAGAGCAAATCATTCACAAAATTTTGAGGATTTCCAGAGCATCAAACTGCCTAAAGCCTGAAGACCATCCAGATGCTATTTAAATAATATTAATCCTAATCCTAATCGAAAGGAAATGCAAAGATTAAACGCAAAGTTCCAAAAAGAATCCAGGAAAGATAACGGAAAATTCTGAGAAGAGCAGTGCAAGAAAATAGAAGCAGCAGCTCAGAAAGACTTCATTAGACAATGTTTCACTTATGTGAAGAAAGTCCGAACACCATTTATCGCTCGTAAAGCAACTGTGAGGCCTAGATGGTCATGAATTTCCTGATCAACACGATCATTCAACATGTATGTACTTAACCATAGACAGAGAGATGCCAGATGTACAGGCAAGTTTCCGAAAAGGAAGAAGTATACCGTGATCATATCGCTAATCTTCGTTGGACGATGGAAACAGTGAGGGAATACCAAAAAGATCTAAACATGTGCTTCATTAATTACTCAATAGCTTTCGATTGTATTGATCATGACAAGTTGTGGAAGTGTCTCAAGGAAATGGGAATCTCACCGCATCTCACCCAGCTCATACTGGACAAAAAGCCACTGTAAGAACGCCATATGGTTACACAGACTGGTTCAAGATCAGAAGGGGTACTAGCCAGGGCTGTATCCTTTCACCATCACTATTCAATCTGTACGCAGATGTGGCGATAAGGAAAGCAAATTTGAATGACTCTAACATTGGAGTGAAAATTAGAGGCAGCAACATCAATAATCTCCGATATGCGGATGATACCACGCTGCTGGCGGAAAGTCAGGAAGATCTAGAGCAGCTGCTTCTGAGAGTCAAGCACGAAAGTGCAAAGGTAAAGCTGCTTCTTAAGCACCAAGAAGACAAAAATGATGACTACTGCACAGAATACGGAAGTCAAAATAGTGATCAACAGATAGATGCTTTCGAACTGTGGTGTTGGAGACGGCTTTTGTGCATTCCATGAACAGCGCGGATTAGCAATAAAACTGTCGTAGACAGAGTACAACCGAAAATCCACTGGAAGCCCAGAATACCAAACAGAAATTGCCCTTTTATGGTCATATAATAAGAACCAACTCCCTTGAGAAGGCGGTCATGTTGGGGATGGTTAGCGGGAAAAGAGCGCGAGACCGATAAGGACACGGTGGCTCGACACAATTAAAAGTGACACTGAATTATCTATAACGGAATTGAAGAAGGCTGTGCAGGATAAAGAAGCATAGAGAGCTTTGATCCATAGAGTGACCGAGAGTCGACAAGATTAAACGGATAGGATAGAATAAGAATCCTAATTCATACATTTTAAATAAAAACAATTATCACTTTTTTACATTTTAAACCGTATAACCTTCAGTGAAATATAAACACTGTTTACAATAGGCTAATTATTATCTATGTAGAATCTTCAAGTTAAATATTTATTAAACTGTTTAAAACTTGAAAAAATTAACTAGACATTTCTCTTCTTTCTAGAACTTCATCACGAAGTACCAGTATTATCGTAGTAAGTATAAAATATGTATTATTTTTTTTTCAATATAGTTTTATTAATTAATTTAATTCTCTCCCCCTCCATCGACGTTTAAACACCAAAATTTAATAGCGTAAATTCCCCTAATATACAAACCTTCCTTCAAAATTTCAGAAATTTCAGGACAAAAACACAGGAGTTATTAAGCTTCAAACAGGGTGAACGAAATAGTACACCCCTACACACACTAATATCCATACAGTACGAGAAAAATGGCTCTACGTGTGTCTCCATCTGTTATCATATTTTTATGTTTATACATTTTAATTTTAATTTGATTTTAAAATCCTCTGTTCGTTTAAAATCCTCCATTATCTGACAAAATAATATAGAATAATTTTAACATTATTAGCAGTATCACATTTTTAAATATTTATTATACGTTATTTCACTCAATTAAATCATATAATGTACGTGTATTATAAATGTATTGTACTTATAATTATTATTATTAATGTAACAATTTTGAATATATTATCAGAAAGAATTCATTAGTAAGACATTCTCATTACCTGAGCTTTTGAAAATCCTTCAATATGGCAAGATCTTTCAATTGTTCTATCAACAGAAAAATGTTAACAATCAAACTCCATTATGTATTTTATGCATTAGGTAATTTAAATTTAAAAAAATATATATCTTAACTGATTACTATACAGTTTTATACATGCGTTTTACACCCTTTTTTGTTTTAATTTTTTTACAGGTACTGGTGCAGTTTTACCTTTCTTCCCATTAATAGCAAAAAATATTGGGATTAGTGCTACAGGATTAGGATTAACTTTTACCGTAGTTCCATTTTTCATTGTTGTACTTAATCCACTTTTCGGTTTCCTCACTGATAAATTCAAGAAAATTAAATTTATTCTCATGGTTTTCATTATCATTCAATCAATTTTCTATTTTTCAGTCAATTTTATTCCTCGTATTGAAAAGGAGAAAATCATTTTCTCTGATATAAAATTTCATTGCGACGATGAAAACACGAAAAACTTCACGAAAAATTCGAATATTTCATCAACAAATACATATAATAACACATTGCAATGTCATGCAATATGTTTTGTATGGAACAATAGCGAGGTATTTTCACAAAATTCTTTCAATTTTACCAGAGATTTAACTTTAAACAATGACCAAGATTTACAAGTCGATAATTTTACATCTTCAATTTGTTCTCAGTTTAATGGAGAATGCCAACTTAAATGCTTTGTAGATGGAGACGAAGATGACAATTCATTTGTCCATTATCAGTATTGGCTATTCGTTATCTTGACAGCTATTCCTGTTATTATCACTGATGCAGTCATAGCAATATCTGATACTGCTTGCTACGAATCTCTAGAAGGAAGAGTTAATCAATTTGGTAAACAAAGAGTATGGCTTTCTATTGGGTGGGGAATTATACAATTAGCTACCGGATACGTGGTTGAATTAGCAAATGAAGGAAACGAAGACAAAACCGATTTTTCTATTTGTTTCTATGTCATGGTACCTTTAAATTTTATCAACATTATCATTTTGCATTTCGCAGATATGAGGATGGAGAAAACTTCAATAAACATATTGAAAGATGTTAGAAAGATATTCGTAACGCTTCATCCTTTTATCTTTATAACTGCAGTATTTCTTGTAGGAGCAGTCGATGGTTTAATGTGGAATTACGCTTTTTGGTATTTCGAACAACTGGGTGCTAATAAAATATTAATGGGAGTAACTTCTGCTGTTAACATTTTCTGTGCTGAAGTCCCTTTTATGTTCGTATCCGGTTGGATTATTAAAAAAATTGGAAGAGATAACAGTATCTCAATGGCTTTTGTTTCAAATTCCATATGGTGTCTTACCGCTTCTTTCATGTACAATCCATGGTGGATTTTAATAGCTAATTTGTTTCAAGGTCCTGCATATGGTCTTTTTCAAGTAGTCATGACTTCTTATGGAAAACTTTTGGCTCCACCAGGAACCGAAGCAACTATGCAAACGATTCTAGGAGCAGCATTTCATGGTTTAGGTAAAATATCTTATTTTTTTTTTAAGAACAAATCAAAGATTAATATTGAAGGAATATTTTTTCTCAATTATAAATTGGTTGGTACTGAATATAACGGAGTCTTGTATAATTTTAGGTATAGGTACCGGAAGTTTACTAGGAGGATTCGGTTTTGATAATTTCGGTGGTCGTATGACGTACCGTTTCGTTGGATATTTCACTTTAATTACAGCTGTAGTATATAAATGCATTACACTATTTATATCAGGAGAGAATTCCGTAATTAACGGTAAATTTTCGTATATTTCTTTTGTTTGCATATGTAATTCATTACTTAATTTCATTCCTTATGGCTTACCATATCAATCCTCGGAGAAAGGCACTTGAAACGTGTTACAGATCAATTAATTTTCATGAAAAATTAAAACTTCTTTTGAATAGTAGTAATTTTAATCAGGACATATTCAAGAAAAGTTTAATAGTGCTTCTTTAATAAGTAATTAGTACTTATTATCAGTATATAGGAGATGCAGGAAAATATTGTGGCCGGTGATAAATGAAAATATTCAATTGTTTTCGCGTGTTTTTTTGCATAATAAGCCAAATTTTAAAATCCCACTGAGCCCAATATCTGAAGAAAATTGCCTTGCTATCTGTCTAGTCTCTTTATACGGATATGATTATTAATTTCTCCACAGATTAAAAAAAAACGGAACCTCAGCTAGACTAAAATGAAAGGGGTTAACCACACAATTTGGTACCCTAAAGACAGGGCTAGATACATCGGGTTCTGTCTTTCGGGTGCCAAACTTCCACAATAGGGTTATTCCTTCAGCTGTCCAAATCGTAGGGCCTTGTAAAACATATGTGGACCCATAAAAATATAATTATTTATTAAGTAATTCGGCCGAGGATTTCTTTTATACGTAAATATAGTAGTGTTCGAATTATATTTGACACAGGTTTTTAAAGCATCTACACACAGTACAGTACATATCTACATATGCATGCACTTACGCACGAATGTAACCCATTTTTTAATATTATTAATTAAACTGTTATGTTTTAAATCTACTTTTAATTATTTAATAAATTAATTTTATTAATTTCTTTACAAATTCATAGAAGAAGAAAGAAAGAAAGGAATGGATATGACAAAGACAATTGAGAAACAATAGAGACGGATCTGACCAGATTCGGCCAGGATCCAGTAAATTATTAAATAATTAGAAGAAAAGTGTGTAGTCTGCACAAAAGCCAGGGAAAATACATACATATATACGTGTATAGTTAAATACAGAAGAAAAAAATATATATTAAACATTTTATTACGACGATTTACCACGTGTAATGTTTAATTCTAAAAGTAATCATTAAACGATTACACTTTACAATGTACTTGTACAGGCGATTTGATATGTTTTTCAATAAAAATAAGCATTTGTACTGATTTTACTAGAATACGGGTAGGGTTTATGTATGTTTTGTCGGGAGAATACTACAATTTTTGAATAGTTCGTTAGAAAGAAGTTGTGTTTCAGAATTTGATACACGCACTTAATGTTTGACTTCGTCTAGTGTTCTAAGAAGTTCAAACAAGTACACTTGACTACAATGCTACAACAAAATCCTTTACATTTTATCTTAACCAGAAAATTGAGAGGTAACTTGTAATGGTGGTAAAAGATGGAGAAGGTGAGGAGATAGAAGGGAGTGGTGTATCTCGAAATAATGAAGATTTTATTGGTCATTAACATATACGTTCTTTTATAAAACTCACACTTACCATGAAAACAAAGCTTTTTACCATTTAATAATGATAAAAATAAAAAAGTTTTTACATAAAATATCTTTTCCTGTCAAGGCTGCCACATTACAGTATTAAAATTAAGTAGTTATGGTGAACTTCCTTCACGAAGAATCAATTTAATGGTGTTATAAACAATATGGAGAATATAGAAATAGAAACGAATAACAAAAATGTGCCTTAAAACAGAATAATTTTAAATTCAATTATTAAATAATTGAAGATAAGAATAATTTTACCATTAAATATAGGCCTGTATTATTTTCTTTTAGTTACAGGTAAGTTTATCATTAGTAACTTATTCTTTAATACTGTATTTAGGCTGCAATTTTTAATTTGCAGATCGGTTTGTCTGTCTGTCTGTCTTTCGTAAATCTCGAGAATAATTTGCCTGTTAAATATACGCGTTACAAAATGATTCTCAACGTTAAATAGATGGAAATTATACACATTTAGGATTTCGTGTAAATCAAATAAAGTATTATAACGAGAGGATTTTTAAATAAATTACTTTGTTTTAAACAAAATAAATAGAATTAATTCGATTGGAATTCATATAAAGCTTTTTCTCCCAACCCCCTCGACCTTTAACCACCAAAATTTAACAGCATCAATTTCCCTAATACATAAACCTCCCCGCAAAATTTCACAAAAGGCACAGGAGTTATTAAGCTTCAGATTGGGTGAACAAAATTGTGCCACCTCCCCCACACATACATCAATAGATACAGAAAAACTTCGCATTTCTAGATGTTTCTAAGTTCCCCGAGTCCAAAAATGTAAAAAATCTTGGGGGGAGGTGATTTCTTGAGCGATAGCCATACCTTCTTTCTGTTGTATATAACAACTGGGAAAGTAAAAGTAGCTTTTATATCTTTTGATAAAATTAATATAATGTATTCTCTTTAAATAATAAGTTAGAAATTATATTTTATTTTAAACTATACATATAGGCCTATTTTATATCACTTTTTGTTTTGTCTGGTTATGCAACGAACAATTGTTAACTACCAGACAGGACGTCCTTTGCACCCACATCTCAGAGATGTGTGTGTACACTCGACACCTGGTTGTAAAGGAATTTCGCCTGTTTTTCCTCCCTTCCTTTCTTTTTTAGTAATGCTGGTTAAAAATAATTCAAAGAAGCAAATTACAATAAAAAATTATTAATTAATTGTTATAAATCTGATAACATGCGAAGAAAAAGACGAAGGGATGACGTCGTTTCCTTCTTTTTCAGTGGTGTTAAATGACAGATGCTACTCTATCCATGCATATAATTCTTAATCGACAAAAGAGAAGGACTAAAAGACGTTGTTCCGGGGGAACAACATCTTTTAGAACAACGGGGGATCTACATCAAAAGCTATTGTTTATGTCTTATCAAACTTTCCCCGGAACAAAATCATGATTGATCAAAACGAAGTAGACCCCCTATAACACTGTTGATAATTCCGTGTTATATGAATTCCATGTTATACGAGTCACTTAATTTTACAAATATGTTTGCTGGGCTGTGAACGGCTCACGTATTTGTAAAAGGGAATTAAGAAAATCAGAGAGAGGGAGGTAGTGAAACACTTAGTGAGGGACTGAGTAAAGGGAAAAGAAGACAAAAAGGTGAAGAAGAAAGGGAGAGAAAGTGAAAGTGTGAGAAAATGAAGGAAAAGGAGAGGAAGAGAAAGCAGAAAGGGAAAAGGAAAATCAACACATCTAGAAGAACAACTTTTCCTAATAAGTTGTTCGGATACTCCCTCTAGGCACCCCCCGTTTTACAAATAGAAATAGACCATTCCTTTAAAGAGGCGCGAGCCCACGACCAGTATTTAGTGATTTTATCCACTCGAACTTGGACAAAAATCTATACAGTAGACCCCCTATAACACTGTTGATAATTCCGTGTTATATGAATTCCATGTTGTACGAGTCACTTACATTTTACAAATATGTTTGCTGGGCTGTGTACGGCTCACGTATTTGTAAAATCTAAGTGACTCGTACTGTACGTCGTGGAATTCATATAACACGGAATTATCAACAGTGTTATAGGGGGGTCTACTGTACTTGTATATAATCTTAATTAACTAAACATTGTGAATAAAAATATAAACAAATTATTATAAATTTCATAAAATATTTATTTCTGTTTACACAATGACTCGTAACTTATCATACACACGATTTAATGAATTTATTATATAAATAATCTTAGAAGTAATTTAAAATATTTATTATCTTAATGTAGAATTAATATATATTATTTCTAGGTGTGTGAAAGAAAGGATTTTAAATTAAATGTCATCAATTTTTGTGATTTAATTTGCCCACGTTTTAAATGGAACTTGAAGGAGGAAAGTATATTATCAATATAAAAAATCTATAATTATCATATGATAAATAACGGCCATTTTAAGTGGTTTGTTGAAAAGTTTAAAGGCCAAGAAGCTAAATTCTTCTCCATAAACTTACATTTCTTCGCCGTTAATCAAGGCAATTCGACTTCACAAAGATGATTTGCATTATTATTTTAAGTATTAATATCAAGTTTTTAAGCATATAAATAGGGTTTTTTTTTGTGAAATTTCTCCTTTAATAAGAAGAACGTTTACTGAATATCAATAGAAAATAGTTTATTACGTAGAGATCGTTACCAATTGTCAAACACTTGAGTAACGTTCAACACGCAAACAGTATGGATTGTAAGGTTAATTTACAACTTTTACCAATGAAAATCCATTATTTCATGTTTTTTGCAGGTAAGATTTATTTGTAAATTATGAAATTAACAAATTACTTAATTTATTTTACGAATTTTTTAATAGCAATTTCTACAATTCTTCCATATCTTCCATTGGTGGCTAAACAACTAGGAATAAGTGCAACAGCAATAGGTCTCATTTATACAATTGTACCTTTCACTTCTATGTTTGTATGCCCTATATTTGGCTGGTTATCTGATCGTCTTAAAAAACTTAAATCTATTATATTATTATTAATTCTAATTCAAACGCCTAGTTATTTTCTTATTAATTATATTCCCTCTAAAGACGTGGGCATTCAAGAATTTACATTCTTATGTACAGAAGAGGAAAGGTATGTCTTATCAAACAACCTTGCATTTCATTCTAATTTCAAATGCTTTAAGGGTTGTCAATGTTCCTTGTCTTATAATATTACGTTAAAGCCTTATAATTGCCTTAATATTTCATCAACCTTATATGGAGGGGAACTAAATTATGATAGTTTTGACCCAAATTTAAACAGTTCATGCGTTTTCAGAACGAATATGACTTGTTCGTGTCCTGTTCAATCAATGGAAAGTATATACAAGTCGAAGCAGTTTTGGCTTTTACTTCTGTTAACGATCCTCTCCCTTATAATGACTAATGTACTTATTTCTCTATCTGATGCTGCTTGTTATCAATCATTAAAAGAAAAATTGTATCAATATGGCAATCAGCGAATATGGGGTACCATAAGCTATGGTTTAGGTGCCGTCCTTTCAGGTTATCTAATCGATATATTCAATATTTCTAATAGTGAATACATTGATTATTCGTGTTGTTTTTTCTTAATGTTTGCTTTAATGACGTGTGATTTTGCAGCCGTCACGCAGACAGTACTTGAAAAGACCCCTTCTTCGAATAATATTGTTAAAAATGTTGGTCTATTGTTTAAAGATCCTAATATTGCTTTCTTCGTAATCGCTGTGTTTCATGTGGGTTGTCTATCGGCCATTCAGTGGAATTATACCAATTGGTTTTTAAAGGGTTTAGGTGCAGATAATTTGTTAATGGGATTAACTATAACAACGCAGTGCCTATTAGCAGAATTGCCTTGCATGCTCTATTCTGGATGGATAATTAAAAAAATTGGCGAAGATAATTCCATGTGTTTAACGTTTATTTCATTTTCTATTTGGTTTCTGTCCTTATCGTTTTTGTTTAATCCTTGGTGGATAATTTTAATCGAATTAAGTCAAGGTCCCTCCTTTGGACTCTTTTATGCTAGTGCTACGTCATATGCGAAACGTAATGCCCCTGTTGGCACAGAAGCTACTTTACAGACAGTTGTAGGTTCGGCTTTTCATGGATTGGGTAAGTAAAATTCAATCGAAAATGATGAACCGAAAGGCAAATTTAAAAATGCTTTAAAAAATTAAATCTGTGGTGCAACAAGGCTTCTTGTGTTAGAATAATATGATTTGACATCATTCCTCTAAGAATCAGTAGCGTAACCAGGAAGGGACCTTTACCTTAGTAAATAAACAAATAAAGAATTAAGTAATAGGAGAAAGATCTGAATGTGATAAAACCATTTATATATACATTTATACACATTATATGAGTACTAATCGCTAGTAATACATTAGAGCGTCGTTTATCCGAATCAATTGGGGATTGGGATAGTTCGGATAACTTATTTTTCGGATAACCGATTATGTACGAAAAAATATAACCTATCCCGTGTTGAAATTTTTCTCCGTTGCGTGTCGCTNAATTTTACTTACATTATTTGTGCTCTTTTGTATTGCTACACATAAATGAGTATTTGAAATTAACAACCGCTACAATAGCTTGTGTTAAACAATAACTAATTACAAATTGTTTATATTGAGTTATTGGGCTGCAATTTGAAATATGTTAGACCTATAAATTTTCACTGTCGTCCGTTTGTCTGTCCGTTGCCTGTCTTTCCTTAATCTCTACAACGTAGAAAATTGAGACCGTATACAGTAAGCTTAGAGGTTGGATGCCCCGATTAACTTTATACGAACCGGAAGACATATGATTGATTAATTAAAAATTGCTGCCCGGCTTTGTGACAATGACACAATAACATACAACAGATTTATTTGTTATCGAAACACAGCATTAAGTATAAAAAAGAAAGATCAGTGTTGAAATCGTGCACAGAACACAGTTTATGTCTTTATATAATGATACTTCCTCTACCATAGCCGGTTGGCATTATTATTTTTCTTTAATAAATTTGAAAATTTGTCACTTTAATTCATCTGTCAGCACACTTAAAACGGAGATTACTACTGTAAACAATTGCTTTCGATTTAATTTACAGGGTGTGATGAATAGGATGTCAAAGTTTATATCTTCTATAATCAATAACAGTTTTTAATGATGCTTTCTCGTAGTATCAGAGTGACTAATCAATAAATTTTTAATAATATTTACTTTAAACTATTGGCATTTAGAAGCCAATGATTTAAACTTACTTTAAACACGTTGCTAATTTTTAACTGTAGGGCATTTAGACGTTGCCATTATTAGAGATTCGATTTTATTTCATTAGCGAGGTTGCGGCCGAAGTTTTTAGGGAGGTTGCGGCCGACGTTTTCAACGCGAAAACGTGTACGTCGGACGTTCAGCACCGCTTTCCTATAAGTTTGCCTAGAAGTTTGACAATGGTGTTTGGATAGTCAGTGGAATCATGCTCGACGTCCCAAACACCATTGCCAAACTTCTAGGCCTTTAGGAAAGCGGTGTTGAACGTCCGACGTACACGTTTTCGCGTTGAAAACGTCGGCCGCAACCTCCCTAAAAACTTCGGCCGCAACCTCGCTAATGAAATAAAATCGAATCTCTAATAATGGCAACGTCTAAATGCCCTACAGTTAAAAATTAGCAACGTGTTTAAAGTAAGTTTAAATCATTGGCTTCTAAATGCCAATAGTTTAAAGTAAATATTATTAAAAATTTATTGATTAGTCACTCTGATACTACGAGAAAGCATCATTAAAAACTGTTATTGATTATAGAAGATATAAACTTTGACATCCTATTCATCACACCCTGTAAATTAAATCGAAAGCAATTGTTTACAGTAGTAATCTCCGTTTTAAGTGTGCTGACAGATGAATTAAAGTGACAAATTTTCAAATTTATTAAAGAAAAATAATAATGCCAACCGGCTATGGTAGAGGAAGTATCATTATATAAAGACATAAACTGTGTTCTGTGCACGATTTCAACACTGATCTTTCTTTTTTATACTTAATGCTGTGTTTCGATAACAAATAAATCTGTTGTATGTTATTGTGTCATTGTCACAAAGCCGGGCAGCAATTTTTAATTAATCAATCATATGTCTTCCGGTTCGTATAAAGTTAATCGGGGCATCCAACCTCTAAGCTTACTGTATACGGTCTCAATTTTCTACGTTGTAGAGATTAAGGAAAGACAGGCAACGGACAGACAAACGGACGACAGTGAAAATTTATAGGTCTAACATATTTCAAATTGCAGCCCAATAACTCAATATAAACAATTTGTAATTAGTTATTGTTTAACACAAGCTATTGTAGCGGTTGTTAATTTCAAATACTCATTTATGTGTAGCAATACAAAAGAGCACAAATAATGTAAGTAAAATTGCTCATATAACTGCGATTTTTAACAAAATAATACCGTATTTACCGGCGTGTAAGAAGCATTCCCATTTTTAGACAGTATTTATCAAGAAAAAACAGCGTTTATACGCCTGCTAATACGATAACTCTGATAAACAGGTCAACGTTTCCTTACTTTGACTTTTCGACTGTTCTGCAATATCTTTATTTAACAATAAAGTGTGCCTAAATGTTTGGAACTTTATATCGAATTCTTCGAACATACTCTTTTCCTGTTTTTTTAATTATATGCTCGACCTGTTAGTGAAAACAGTGCTATCTTAAAACAACCACCAAACACAACAGTTATAGTCGCTATCTTTTGGTTTTTATGTCACCAGTTGAATAGAAATAATAGAGATCATTAAAATCTGGTCTGTTTTTATTACTCACGTTACACTCAAAATGCCCTTCTAATTGATAAATGTCCTGTATTGTTCAATTCTTCAACTTTATAATATGTGATAAAGGCCCTGCTTTATTCAATAATTGAAAATAAAAGAAGAAGAAATATTACAATTATAATATTTTTCTATAAAACTATACATTTAGATATGATAGGAGCGACTGGGTTGTGAAGAACGGAGGCTTGATACATTACGCGCGCAATTCGAACGTAGAAGCATCGTTCGAACTCTGGAACGTTCGAATTTAGAGTTGTTCGAAATACGAAATACTACTGTATTCATTTTCTTAACGAAACACCGAATTCTTATATCCTATAATTCAGGAAATTTTCTAATAGCACGATTACGATTCATTTATTTTAAATGTTTATAGGTGAAATATAGGATCATCAAATACGGAATAAATTCTTATAAATTTATCTTTTATTGAATAAATAAGTGAAAAATTTCTTGTGAATTAGACAATTATTATTCTATATTTACTAATTTACACTAATAAGTAATTTTTTCATAGCATATTTTCTTCTTCCGGTGGTTGTAGAGAAACGTCTCCATTTTGTAATTTTGTATTCTTCCTAAATAAAAAAATTTTAAAATAATTTAATAATAAATTTTAATTAAAACAATGTATTTTCAGTTATAACAACATTATTATAAATTGTGTAATTTTCCCGCCTGTTATGAGATTTTATTTAAAAAATAACTTTTATATTATTAATTATAATAAATAAAATTATATGTGATGTCATCTAATTTAAGATTTTGTTATAAAAAAAACATTTTTATATTATTAATTATTATAAAATGGAAAATACTTAATTTTGAGGGTAGCAATGATTATTATTTTTTTAATTAAATTATAAATACAAATAATGAGTAAAGTCTTCATTAAGTCGACCCACGTGAGATATGACACGTAACCGCTCTCTATCTCCTCCCTCTCTCTACCTTCAACCATTAATGCCTTAATGACCCTTATACACAAGCTACCAAGCCAAATTTCGTTCCATATTCTTTACCTTATCCTGAGATATTAGAAAGGTTGTGGCTGAAGTGTTCATCTCTAAAACGTGAACGTCGAACGTTGAGCGCCACCATCTTGTTACTCTAGAAATTTGACAATGGCGTTTGGAACGTCGCTCATGATTCCAATGACGTTCCAAACGCCATTGTCAAACTTCTAGGATTACAAGATGGCGGCGCTCAACGTTCGACGTTAACGTTTTAGAGATGAAAACTTCGGCCGCAACCTCTCTATTAATTGAAATACATGCCAACACACACCCCAAAACACGTCCATATCCATGAAATGCTTTTCTTTTCTTGGCTTTTTTGGGTTCGGGGTATGAAAACGTGGAAATTTGCAAAAAACTCGGAGGTTCAAATTTGACACGATTCCAATACGTTCTCTTGTTATATATACAGTACATAGCAGCCCGAAAAGTAATAAAATACAGCAATTTACATTACTGAAAATATGAAAAAAGTTCGAAAGGTATGGAGAAATCATACTTTTGGCTTTTTGGGGGGCTGAGAATTAAAGCTATAGAACTCTTTGTACAAAAAGTATTTGTTCTCTAATTTGAGAACAAATACCTTTTGTACAAACAATCAGAGAAAAACAAAGACACTAAACGTCATTGTTAGAAATGTCGATCACTTAATTGATAGAAAAGATTTAACTAATAACAGAAGTATTGTCTGTACTCACGAGGAAAACACTCGATGATATACAGTGCTAAATAGGCAATTCTATTATTTTAGGTGATGTAAGCTACATCATATTGTTAACAATTACTTAAAGAACTATGGATTAGCTGTCTTAACCACTATTACGTATCAATTCTCTGTTAAAGAAGCAGAAATTAATTGCTTATTTGTATTGATATGCTAGCGATTTGTAATGATATTGCCAACCCAACCGAAGGTTATAAATTCGAAAGATTTACCTATACATGTATATTTTTAAGCATTTATATATATGTTCATTTATAATATTCATTAAAATATTTTTAATAGAAAACATTAAATATTTCTGTCTTTGTTAAGTTCTTATATAAATCAACAACGAAATGTTATTGAAGTTAAGTGAGCAATTATTTTATTAAGATCAATATTTTAACTTGATTGTGTGATTTATTAGTGCTAATAAGAATTTAATAACTCAATAAATGTATTGTAAATCGTAAATAAATATGTACGATTTTCCGATAAAACGCAAAAAAAACCGCATCTAAAATAGTAGACTAGAAGCCGAGTTTGTCAGGGTAATCCTTAATTAAACCCTCTCCCTTTCCCCGCGGGGGTAATTTCCAAAAATTTCTTTTTATTGTGCATTCTTATGACATACCCAAACTGTGTACCAAATTTAAACTTTCTAAATAATCTCGCTGGGGGACACTTTCCCTTGCAATATAAATGTCGAAAGGCGCCCAAACACTATCTAAAAACTGCCGAAAATCGACCGAAAGGTCAAAGGGCAGAGCCGGAATACTAAGGGAAAAAGGCTACTTTACGAGACACCTAATTTACACAGTTTCGCGTGGGCCGATCTCCTTCTAATCCAAACATTATTCAAAGGGTGTCAAGACACTACAAAAAAACTTTCCAAACGGACGCAAATGTCAAAGCTCAGAGCCGGAATAACAGAGGAAAAGACGACTTTCCCGGATGCCTAATTTGCATAATATTGCGAGGTCCCTGCAATGCAGGAACCTGTCCCCAAATGTCTAAAATACCCATAAAACTGCCCAATTCGTATCGGGGCGAAGGTCAAAGTTCAAATGCCCAATATCGCCTAAAAAAACTGTAGTTCTTCCCTTCTAATTTGCATAATTCCACATTCAAACTTTTTAATTTGCATAAATTCACGCTATTATATCACTTATAGATATAAAAACTATGATTAGTAATACAGTATATTAACTCTAGTATAGTGTAGTATTACTATAGTATATACTTTACACTTGTATGTTTTTCTATATCAGAAAATAATATTTATTTAATAAAGTCACTGTAAAATTATCGTAGTTTCACAATAGTTAAAAAATAGAAATAAAAAACACCAGCAACGAGTTGCTTAACTTTCCCGGCAACATTTAAAATTTTGATGGAGCCATCTGTTATGAAAAGTTTTTTTAATAAAATATATTTTTATTATAAAATGGCAAAAAGCTTTCGAGAGTAGTAGGGATTGGTTTTATAAAACATTGTAAATGCTAATAACGAGTAAAATCGTCATTAAGTCCGACCCTACTGGAGACACACACGAACCCTTTTTCTCCCACCCCCTCGACCTTTAACCACCAACATTTAATAGCATCAATAAGTACTTAATAAATAAATCACCCTAAAAAAATTCAGAAATTTTCGGCAAAAAGCATAAGAGTTATTAAGCTTCAAAGAGGGTGAACAAAATCTTGCCTCCACCCTAACTAACATACAGAAAAACCCCTGAATTTTTTTGCATTTCTCGACGTTTTAAGGTGTTAAGAGTGGATTTTTTTATCGATTTCCCTCTGTTATATATAACAGCTGGGAGAGTAAAAGGGGTTAAACCCGTGTCTAATTGAGACGTGTGTAGTGAGAGATTTATCTATTTATTCACTTCTATACCCGTGCGTGGCGCAGTTTAACTGATGTGCCAAGAGCAATAAACTAAAATGAATAACAAGACAATTCAACATGTTATTAAAAGAATCACACCATTTAATATTTCATTCAAAAAAACGTTTATAAACTTTAAAAAAAGCACACGAATCTTACCTGCAAACAGGAACAAAAAATGCATTTTTAAAGGTAGCAACTTTAAATTTATATAATAAAAGTTTCTTTTAATAGAAGGAGTTTCGTTCATATTTCCATCGAGTTTCTANTTTTCTAATTAAAAAATTCGAATATAATTTTGCTTTATTTTAATATTAATTCAGTACAAGTTTACAAATTGCAAGATTATGTTGTCTCGCTGTTTGAAAAATGTAATTACCAAAATAAGGGCTCGATTGTTCTAGTGCAAAGAGCTACAGCACCACTCTTTTGGGATGCCTGAAGAATCGCGTGTATATCAATAAACCTCTTATCATCCAGCAACTTATAGGCAATATTCAAAATAAACTTTAAGCACGGGAGAAAATCACGTTAGGAGCTGTTCAGGGAAATGCCGTAGGAAAAAAAAGAGAAAAATGGGGGTCATTTATGTGACATCATTTTCTACGCACAGCTTTAAAAAAATTTTCATTTTCTGTACTTTATTATGTAAATACTTGAAAATCCAAACCCCATACTTTTTTCACGGAGGTCGTTTCAAGATATTATGGGCCTGACCGAACCTATGATGGGTAGAAAAAAGGCCTTCTTAGAACCTTTTGATATTTTAAGATAGAACGGAGTTAGATAGATGAAATACGAGATCAGATATGGAAACCTTAGTGGCAGGAGACATGTGAATACGACGTCATAGAAGCATAGGATATACTATATGTGAACAGCGGATGCAAACCGGAAGTGACATAATTTCAATTCAAAATTTTCCCCTGATGGATCGATAATCTGCACGACTCTATTGTCAAAGGGAAAGTATGATGTACAGGGGCAAAGTCACTACTAATTTGAAATGGAAAGCATATATTTTAAATTAAATAAATTAAATTACATTTCTCTTTTAAAAATTTCCTACGCAAGTTTGAAGTTATCCGTCTTTCCTATATTCCTCCCATAAATAAATTCTGTGGAAATTCACCTATATTTCGGTGTGTTTTCACAGAAAATTCTCTTGGGGATGGCACTACTTGGAAGATTGCCTGTATGTTGCATTGCCTTAGCCCATCAACCAAACCATCGAATGAGTTTCGTAACAGAATAGTCCTTTGAAAAAATCATTGAAATCTATAAAATTCCCTCTTTCAGCTAAATCCTTGCAATTTCTAAAAAGCTTAAAGCTAAAATGATGTTGTAATCCATATTAAAATTTTTTTAATGGTTTAAACTATTTTTAAAATTCTATTACGAAAATAACTTTTATATTATTAATTATTATAAAATAGCAAAATGCTTAATTTTGAGAGTGGGGACGTGTTTAAACAAATATTGTAAATGCAAATAACGAGTAAAATCTTCATTAATGGTATGCAGAAATCATACATTTAACTTAACTACAGAATTATATTGTATCGTATGAGCTTACCTGATGATCGTATTTTTGTACATGCTATATCTATGAAATATAAACATCGTTATAGCACTAATTGCAGAAATTATGCTAGCAGCCAAAAAAGTAGTCCTTGCACCATAATAATCAAATCCTAATCCTCCAAGAATATTTCCTATAGCCATACCTAGAGAAAAAAATTTAAAAAATAAATAATACACGTGTTTTTCCATATGATACTTAAATCATAAATAATATTATAGTTAATTAACCTCGAGTGTGGCATCCTGTATTTATTTTTTTTATATGCNGAATACAAAATGGATTGATTTTAATTCAAAATAATCAATGACGTATAAAAAAGATCCAGCAACGAGTTGCGTATCTTTTTCCGTTGTTAACACATTCTATTACGAAAATAACTTTTATATTATTAATTACAATACAATAAATAAAATTGTCTGTGGCGCCATCTCTTATGAAATTTTGTTATAAAACTTCCTGTATTTTTAATTATTATCGAATGAGTTTCATAAAATTGTAAATGTTAATAACGTATACACCATCTTCATTAAATCTAACACATGACCTCCCTCGACCTTTCACAACCAAAATTTAATAGCATCAACGCTCCTCGTATATAGTAGGAAAAAGATACAAATGACTGATTAACTAATATACACCATTCAACTGTATGTAGGGCCATTCACCTGTTTCTCTGTCACAACTGATGGCAACATTCCTAATTATACGTTGCCAAACATTAAAGAACTGTCACATAAATTTTATCGAGAGGAACTTGTACTAATTTTAGAACATGTTGGCACTATTCAACTATAACGATTCGCTGACATTATATAAGTCATTTTGCTTAGTTTTATACCTATCCAGTTATTTTAAAACTTCTATATTTCTATGTTAAAGTTTCAACACTTTAACATAGAAATTGAAAAGAACATTGTGATTTAATTAAATTATTTATGTTTATTTATATTAATATAACTGGTTAATACAATTGAGTACAGTAGCAACACGATAATGTCGAGAATGTCACGTGATATGTACTCGTTCAGTTAATGATCGTACTGAACGAGTTTGTACCACGTGATACTCTCAACACTTTCGTACAATTCCAGACTTGTCCAGGTATTATTTTCATGACGAAATACTTGGCATATTGTTCTTGCTCGTGCATTTTTATGTTTATGATGCATTGCATACGATATATAATTCAGTTATAGTATACAATACACGAGAACCAGTCGTTAAACGAGCCTTCATAAATCGAATTTTAATTTTTATCATCAGCTCGTAAACTGAGGCTTTATACAACTAGACCCCCCCTATAACACTGTAGATAATTCCGTGTTATATGAATTCCATGTTGTACGAGTCACTTATATTTTACAAATACGTGTGCCAGGCTGTGAACGGCTCACGTATTTGTAAAATCTAATTGACTCCTATAATATGGAATTCATATAACACGGAATTATCTACAGTGTTATAGGGGGGGTCTACTTGTATATAGAAACTAAATATATTATGATAAATTCTTAGACGTTGTTTTAAACACAATAGAATGTATAAATCTAGAATAAATTATAATATGTAAATAGACGAGTGATTGATTATTGGGTACTTGCCAGTAGGAAATATTTGGCATTTCCGTTTGACCTAAAACCACTTGGCACTTTGTATTTAGTCGAGTAAATAGGTTAAACAACAAATCGTAAAGTTAAGTATTTAAAGGAAAAGACATATTCAACTTACCTAAACCATCAAATAGAGCTCCTAGTACACCTTGTAACGTGGCTTCGGTTCCAGGGATTGCAGACTTTTTTGCAAACGACGTCATAGAAGCATAGAATATACCGAAAGTTAATCCGTGTGTAAACTCAACAGGAAGTGTTATCCAGGGATTGTATATATAAACATAAGCAAAAAATCGAACGGAGAATGCTACAAAAGCGATGATAACCGAATTAAAATGGCCGATTTTATTGATTATTTTTCCAGCGTAGAAAAGGCAAGGAACTTCCGTTACGAGCCTTATAAGTACACTAAGACCTATTAAAAGGCCTGTAGCACCGATTTCGCTCAGAAACCAGAAGAAATAGACAAAATATAATCCACTCAAAATGCCATTCATGCACACAGCGACTCCAAAAACGACATTTCTTAGTTCGGAGTATAACGAACAAACGTCTTTACATATTGTTTTTGAGGTTTGTTTCTTATTTGATTTCAAATCTAGTCTCATAATTGTAATGACGTCAATTATAAGGAAAGTTGCCATAACGTATATAGCTACAGAATAATTTTTCTCGTTGTCAGACGTGGTTACATCAAGAAGATATCCCGTTAACACCGGAGATACGCTTCTTCCTACAGAACCCCACAGCCTCTGTTTACCATAATTTCCAGTCTTTCCATCAAGCATATCGTAACATAAGGAATCTGACAGACTGTGTAAAGTACGTCTTCCCATTCCTGCAAAAACATTTGCAAGGAAAAATAACCAGAACTGATTGGTTTCGTATTCATTATCCACTTGGCAGCATCTTTCGTCACAACCACACACAATTTCACAATGGGAAGTGTGATTCAACACGCAATCAATGCTTACATCAGATAAATTGAAGGTAATTCGATGATTTAACGTAATCAAAGTTACGTTTAACGTATCCTCATTTGATGATTCTTCGCAAGTGATGTTCCCAACATCATTGATGGCACAATCTACACATTTCTTGGAGCATGTTATCGTTTTATTGAAATCTGATGAGCACGTCATATTAGGATAGTCCAGTGTAGGAGTGTATATATCACAGCCTTGTTCTAATGTTATGGTGTTGTTACGTCTCAACGGTGGTATAAATATTAAAAATATATAAAATATGATAACTGTCAATATAAGGATGATGAAGAGGATTTTTTCTTTTTTAAATCGATCGGCTAACCAACCAAAAAGTGGTTTGGATGCTAATGATAAACATGGTATGAAAGAAAAAATAATTCCAATACCCGTAGCTGATATTCCTAATTGCTTTCCATAAAGAGGTAAGTAAGGAGCGATGCATGCGATACCTGAAATGATAAAAATTCTCGATTAATTACAAGTAACAAATGGGGGAGGAGAATTGGATTACAACATTTGTATACGACAACGCGACACGTGGGCAAACTATCGAGGGAGGATGTCTTCCGGGAGGACTTTCTACAGAAACTGGCCCCCTATTTAGGCATTACAAAATGAAGAACACCCGGAAATCTCCACGTTGGAGAGATGCGAATCCACGACCAACTCCAGTATTCAGTAGTTTTGTCCACTCGGTCACTGTTGGGTTACTTTATATAAGAGTGTAGATGGTAAAAAATGCAAATTCTTTAGAGAAATTATACGGTTTATTTGGAATAATTAAAATAATAATTACGAGAGAAGTAAAGTAAATTGTTTTATGTAGTGTTTACTGCAATGTGGAAACACATAAGAAAGTGGTAAAATATCGGCTAATAAAATATAGATTTTGACTTAATTAATGATACTAATACTAACATACTGTACATATTTATAAAGTTAATGATGGCACTAAAATATAACTCTATGTCAATATTAACGCGTTATATATATATATTAAAGTCTGACTCTTGATTGATTTCTAGGTTGGGAACACGGACCTTAAGGTTGAAAGTATTAAATTAATAAATCTTTTTCAACAATTACAATTATTTACCTATAAAGTGGAATGTTTGTCTGTTCTTTTCACATTTATAAACCCTCTAAGAATACTGCGAAAAATATAGACTACATTAAATCTGTGTACCTCACACCTCTTGACTTCATCCCTTGACACTTTGTGATAAACATAACAACAAATTACTTTCTGCCTGGTGAAAAGTAATAAGTAATTTAAATTTCTGAAAATTATTGTATTTATTGGGCAGCAATTTTCAAATTGCAGATCTATACATTTTCACTGTCGTATGTGTCAGTCAGCTAGTTTTATAGTCAAATTATTTTATATAAGAAGAAACTATCTATCTAAAGAATTCAAAATCAAAGAATTATTTGGCCCTCCCCATTCTGAAACTTGTGATAGGCAACAAAAAATTGGGTCTTTTTACCCTGAAGGCCCGTAACGGAATCTTGCAAGTTGCAAGAAGTACAATGCGACGATACCCGAGCCTTTCGAAAGCCTGATTAGTTATTAATACTCTTAACGAAAATATAAACTTCGTAAGGCCTTATAAATAACTTTTGCATCGAGACCGTTGGCACTCTTGCTTCGTTGCTATTGCATCCGCTAAGAGTGTGGGACCTCCTTGCATCCGCCATTATTCGTGCCAATCTTGAGTTCGTCCAGGCCTAAAAATAGGGCCCGGCATATCCACGCCTATTACCTATAGAAATTACCTGTAGAAATTTAAAGATTCGAATTTTAGAAACCGAATCCAATATCTTGGAAGGATCTCCATGAAAAAAATTTGGGGTTTGAATTTCCAAGAATTGTCAGGAATGGAAGTTTTTCAGATGAATATGAAGACAAAATTTAAAATTTATGAGAATTATATAGTAAAATATATAATATAGACAACTGCAATGGTTCGGGTTTGTGGAGAGAGTATCTAAACTGGTATTTGGAGCACGAATTAAAGGACAAAGAAAGGATAAAATAAACCAAAATTATGAAAAATAATTATGGGGAAAATACGCTACACATTGCTCGTAAGACATACAAAAAACCGAGAAAAAATCTCCATCAACGAGTTGCATAACTTTCCCGGCCAAACTTTAAAATTAAATGTGGTGCCATCTGTTACGAGATTTAATTAAAAAACTATTTTCTATATTTTTAAATATTATAAAATGGCAAAAAGCTTTCGAGAGTAGTAGGGATTGGTTTTATAAAACATTGTAAATGCTAATAACGAGTAAAATCGTCATTAAGTCCGACCCTACTGGAGACACACACGAACCCTTTTTCTCCCACCCCCTCGACCTTTAACCACCAACATTTAATAGCATCAATAAGTACTTAATAAATAAATCACCCTAAAAAAATTCAGAAATTTTCGGCAAAAAGCATAAGAGTTATTAAGCTTCAAAGAGGGTGAACAAAATCTTGCCTCCACCCTAACTAACATACAGAAAAACCCCTGAATTTTTTTGCATTTCTCGACGTTTTAAGGTGTTAAGAGTGGATTTTTTTATCGATTTCCCTCTGTTATATATAACAGCTGGGAGAGTAAAAGGGGTTAAACCCGTGTCTAATTGAGACGTGTGTAGTGAGAGATTTATCTATTTATTCACTTCTATACCCGTGCGTGGCGCAGTTTAACTGATGTGCCAAGAGCAATAAACTAAAATGAATAACAAGACAATTCAACATGTTATTAAAAGAATCACACCATTTAATATTTCATTCAAAAAAACGTTTATAAACTTTAAAAAAAGCACACGAATCTTACCTGCAAACAGGAACAAAAAATGCATTTTTAAAGGTAGCAACTTTAAATTTATATAATAAAAGTTTCTTTTAATAGAAGGAGTTTCGTTCATATTTCCATCGAGTTTCTATAACGATAAATTATATAATTATCTTAAAAAAAATAAAAACAATAAATAAAATATAATTAAATGAACCTACTTTATCATCAGACAACTTCAATATTTCTACGTTGCCTTCACCAGCTTCACTTAAAGTAATTTCTGCAGGTAAATCGACCATGATAACGACAACGTTATAAATCACTAATATTAAATAAGAAACGAAATCTTCATTTTTATAACAATAAAAATTAATAATTAAACATTATTATTATTGCGCGATAATTTCAATCATTTTTTTAAAAAAATATCTAATATTAAACAGACAGTAAGAGAAAGAAGAAGAAGGGTGTTGTTGTGTCAACAGGGAGTAGATAATAGGCTTTGTTAGTGTATTATATTTAAAAACCTATATAAAATTAAAAGAATACCTGTTTGAAACAGCTGTTTGGGAGTGAAGTTTAGCTAGAAAGCTACAACAAGCTGTTGGAAATAATCCAAACCTGAATGATGCAAGTATATTCAACATGGAAAATTACCAATGCATTCAAGGTTATATATTCTTTTATTTTATTTTTATTTATTTCATAAATCATTTGTCTGTTCATTCTCTATACAACAAAAGAATTATTTTTTAATCACTTCACTTTAATATATTAGTTTAAAAGGCTGGAATTTTAACTAAAGATGTTCCTTATAAAAAGTCAATTATATTAAAAATTGTATAGGAATTTTATTCATTTTTTATTTAAATTATATTTTAAAATTTAATTATTATTATTATTATTATTTATGAGAGGTAAAGTACGTTTCTTATTTAATATTTTCTCAGTAAATTTATGACTAATTAAAATAACCTCCAAATAACTGCCATTCTTTTAATGTTCCCCCTGTCAATGGAGGTTCGACTTTATAAAAGAAATTAATTAAAATAAATTATAAATATAATAAATAAATATAAAATAATAATTATTATTATTATATTCGAGTCTGCACCTGTAAACGGAGCCATTTTTTTTTCAGGAACGTTTCTTTTTGGGAATTTAATANTGCACCTGTAAACGGAGCCATTTTTTTTTCAGGAACGTTTCTTTTTGGGAATTTAATATCGTCAAGTCGAATGTAACTAGATCCAGATGGAAGGATTCTGGTTACACTTGTATCTAAGTAGATAATTGCCACCAGAACCCTTCTATCTCGGTCTAGTAACAATTACCTATCTTGATAATCTTAATAAGTCCTTGTTAGAGAGTTTCTGACAGAGATATCACTGTAATATATTGAAGATGATTATAACCAGGTGCATAGTGTTGATTTGACACCTTTAAACACAGTGTAGAGACCGGAAATTTAAATCTTTTTTTTGTAAAAAAAGGAAGGAGAGGTAATAAAAAAACTGTTTTTATTTGTTTTGATAGAATTTATTAATTTAAAAATAAATTAAGTCCTAGTTGACAATTTAAGCATAAATATAATATAGTCGACCCCCTATAACACTTGATTATTCCGTTTTATATGAATTCCATGTTATACGAGTCACTTAGATTTTACAAATACGTGTGCCGGGCTGTGAACGGCTCACGTATTTGTGAAATCTAAGTGACTCGTACAACGTGGAATTCATATAAAACGGAATTATCAACAGTGTTATAAGGGGATCAACTGTGTACTTACTGGTCGTCGTTTACAGGTTCTACTGTATTATATTTTTATAATAATTTATAGAATTTATAAATGCAGGTCAATGAGAGTGTAGTATTTTTATAATGTACACAACTTATATGTTAAGCTAAATACAACTGTACGCCTTATGTTGTACTATAGTTTCTTTAATTGTACATAAGGTAAATTTATAATAGAAGGAAAAGCAATTTACAAGGTCATGCTATTGAGGGCAACAACTTGTTTAAATGTACACTTACAACCTGATGTATTTTCTTCTTTTATTTTTTATAGAAATTTTTGTCTTTAATTTATCTCATCTTATGTTTAAAAAAAGTGAATAAATAATGTGTTAATTTAATTATTTAGAATAAAAATATGTATTAATGTGTATAAAAAATATTTTAAAATGTATATATATATTGGCATGACCTAAATATATTCTGTAATTGTTAATATTATAAGGAAGAAATTTAATATTTTCTTTATTTTCTTAGGTAAAAACTTGAAAGAGGTTACGAAGAAAAGGAGTTCTTCAGGCAAAATTTCATTATGTAACTATAAATATGTGACTATAATTACTCTCAAGACTGGTATTGCTTCTAATGAAGCCTTTAGAATGTAATAAATAGGCTACACCTACATTAGATCCTGTTTTTTGACGACTTAGGCATAGTTGTCAAATCGTCGTAAAGCGAGTCCTGTTTCTTTGGAGGTTCGATTGTGTTGTGTGTCCATACAGAAACTATGAATATTTAATTGACAGGACGAAATTCCAGTTCCAAACTTAATTAAAGTGGTGAAATTAAGTTTATTTTATTTAAAATTTATCTAAGTTATGAGAAATATGTGACAAATGTAATAATTTATAATTATTTTATGTAAAAGTTTCATTAATCTGAAGAAAGTTCACTCATTGAGATGCAAAGCAATGATCTTGTGAATACGAGTATGGCATTCTCCTACAAAACTATGTGGTCTATAATGATATATTTTGCAGAAATTACTCATNAATAAATTAAGTCCTAGTTGACAATTTAAGCATAAATATAATATAGTCGACCCCCTATAACACTTGATTATTCCGTTTTATATGAATTCCATGTTCTACGAGTCACTTAGATTTTACAAATACGTGTGCCGGGCTGTGAACGGCTCACGTATTTGTGAAATCTAAGTGACTCGTACAACGTGGAATTCATATAAAACGGAATTATCAACAGTGTTATAAGGGGATCAACTGTGTACTTACTGGTCGTCGTTTACAGGTTCTACTGTATTATATTTTTATAATAATTTATAGAATTTATAAATGCAGGTCAATGAGAGTGTAGTATTTTTATAATGTACACAACTTATATGTTAAGCTAAATACAACTGTACGCCTTATGTTGTACTATAGTTTCTTTAATTGTACGTAAGGTAGATCTATAATAGAAGGAAAAGCAATTTACAAGGTCATGCTATTGAGGGCAACAACTTGTTTAAATGTACACTTACAACCTGATGTATTTTCTTCTTTTATTTTTTATAGAAGTTTTTGTCTTTAATTTATCTCATCTTATGTTTAAAAAAAGTGAATAAATAATGTGTTAATTTAATTATTTAGAATAAAAATATGTATTAATGTGTATAAAAAATATTTTAAAATGTATATATATATTGGCATGACCTAAATATATTCTGTAATTGTTAATATTATAAGGAAGAAATTTAATATTTTCTTTATTTTCTTAGGTAAAAACTTGAAAGAGGTTACGAAGAAAAGGAGTTCTTCAGGCAAAATTTCATTATGTAACTATAAATATGTGACTATAATTACTCTCAAGACTGGTATTGCTTCTAATGAAGCCTTTAGAATGTAATAAATAGGCTACACCTACATTAGATCCTGTTTTTTGACGACTTAGGCATAGTTGTCAAATCGTCGTAAAGCGAGTCCTGTTTCTTTGGAGGTTCGATTGTGTTGTGTGTCCATACAGAAACTATGAATATTTAATTGACAGGACGAAATTCCAGTTCCAAACTTAATTAAAGTGGTGAAATTAAGTTTATTTTATTTAAAATTTATCTAAGTTATGAGAAATATGTGACAAATGTAATAATTTATAATTATTTTATGTAAAAGTTTCATTAATCTGAAGAAAGTTCACTCATTGAGATGCAAAGCAATGATCTTGTGAATACGAGTATGGCATTCTCCTACAAAACTATGTGGTCTATAATGATATATTTTGCAGAAATTACTCATNTTATTAAAATTAAATACAGTATCCCGCTTTAACATTCTAATTGATTTTTTGCATGCATTGTTAAACGTGTCGTCGTAAAACGAGCCCTTCTTTTCCTTTAAGTTCAATGTGATCAAACCTGTTTGGTTCATCCAAACATACTTTAAAGGGTAACTTAGCTACCCCAGTGAACTGAATTCCATTGCTTGCAATAATTTTCACTCTTGACATTATAAACAATTTATTCTCGAGTTTATAAACTGAAGTGTTGAGTCACCTTGGTTTATTTTGGGTCATTGTGGGCAACAATGGCCACTGACAAAAAACATAAAGCGTGACCGTCGTTTGGAGGTTATTTTTATACGCACTTTACAAAGAAACGTTCCTTAAAATTGGCCAGTAAAAATAGCTTAAAAAATTTATTTCATACCTTAAACACTTAATTATATTCAAACCAAATAAAGTTAAGTTATTTATATATTTTAACTTTAATTAATTACCTTTAAATTGATTTTAAAATTCCTTTTTTAAGCTTACCTTTTATAAAAGTGATATTTTAACAGGAAACTTGTCAGAATATTCTTTGTACTGTACATGCCAACTGATGTTGGTTTAAAAGTTGTTAAAAAGTGGTTGGGAAGGTGTCTTTCCAGTTTTAAAATTCAGTGTAACTAGTACACAATCATTAAGATTTTTTTTAAATATTATAATCTATATTATTTCTTAGAAGTGAAGCTAAAAAATCAAATTTATATTTTATATTTTACTTCCTTTATTAATAAATATTTAATTATTTTTAGTTTAATTTCTTTTACTAAATTTTACAAATCTAAACTATAATATACATATATATAAGGCTCCTTTTTGAGGGGGGCATAAAATATTATAAACTTTTTATATAACTTCTGAATGACGGACACTGACGGGAAGATTTTAAAAAAAATGGCCGTAATTTGGAGGTTATTTTGTAAACATTTTAGAAGGAAGGTTTACAGTTGACCCCCTATAACACTGTTGATTATTCCGTTTTATATGAATTCCATGTTGTACGAGTCACTTAGATTTTACAAATACGTGTGCCGGGCTGTGAACGGCTCACGTATTTGTGAAATCTAAGTGACTCGTACAACGTGGAATTCATATAAAACGGAATTATCAACAGTGTTATAGG
>NW_019385270.1:215431-220413 GCF_000671375.1 Centruroides sculpturatus
TAGATAAACTACAGTCGACCCCCCTATCACCCTGTTGATAATTCCGTTTTATATGAATTCCGTGTTGTACGAGTCACTTAGATTTTACAAATACGTGAGCCGTTCACAGCCCGGCACACGTATTTGTAAAATCTAAGTGACTCGTACAACGTGGAATTCATATAAAACGGAATTATCAACAGTGTTATAGGGGGTCGACTGTATAAGATGATAAACGCATAGAAATCAATAGTAAACGTTCATATAATTTATAATAGACTAAATATAGATCTTTTGCTTTACTTCTATAAAATCTCTGCCTAAAAAAAAGAATTAAAAAATAAATAACTATATCCCAAAAACTATGTATTTCAATTAACTTAATTGGACTTTAATAACAGTGGAGGAGTGGATAAAACCCTTGAAAGCTGATAGATAGTTGATTACGGGGATTCGCACCTAACCAATAGGATGGACAGGTGAAGTTTTACAGATTTTCTTCACATATATAACATTTAAATAGTGGTCAACTTCCCATAGAAAGTCCTCTTGGGAGGGATTTCTCTTGGCATATCTAAATAGTGGCCAGTTTCCAGGAAAAGTGTGCCTCTTGAGAGAGATTTCCTTTGGCAGATCGCCCAAGTGTTACGTTGTACTATTCCAATAATCCAACTAATAATAAAGATTTTCGTGCCATCAATTTTGAAGATTTATCTTTCAAATTTCCGCGTGAGGTTCTAAATCGTCCTAGGTTTATGTACGAATTTCATCTTTGTTTATGGCACTCTCGTTCAATAGGTTATAAAATCAGCTAATTCAGAGATGTGGAAAGGGAGTCTCTGTGTGAATTATTAATGGAAAATCAGGAATAGATTAGAAAGTCTAATATTTCGCTGTGAGATTCATTGTATGGAAAGTAATAAAGTATAAAAATTATTTTCTATTGTCGTGAAGGATTCAACATCAAATTCAATTTGAATTATAACGATTTTTATGAATCGTTTGTATTAGATATTATTTAATATTCCTTATTTATTATGTCAGAAACAGCGGTAAAACATTATATTGAAGGTCTTCAGGCTGATGCTTAAAATCCTTAAATATAAAATGGCACAATAAAGTTAGTTCTGACAAAAATTTTAAACAAGACATGAAGAACCACAATGGCAATGCAATGAATATTATAAATATCAGGACCATGTTATGTTACTTTGGATCCGGGTGCAAGAAGAAATCGGGTCTTCTTTTTATTTGAGGTAAGAATGGTTTTTGGACTCTAGTTTCTGGGATCAAAGCGGATTAGCGCCTCGAGAACTGTATTGTCTTAGCCAAAGAATTAAATCGGGTGTACTGTACATAAATGTTATACAATAAAACGTAGTTTATTAATTTCTACAAAATAGTTAGGCATATGGAGTAGCACAATACAATAAACAGGGATCTAATGGGTTCAAAATAAATATAGGTTATATATAATATACTATTTTAACTTTTTTATTGTTTTAAATGCAGGAATAGGATTGGTTACGTATTATTTATTTATTATATATTGTTGGATTCAAGGATGTATTAATAAACCATGATATTGTAAGTTTTACATTGTTTATTTTATTGTTGGGAATTTTATTTTTTATGTTTTATATAAATTTGTAACGATTTTATAATTGATTTTTTAGAGAATGTCGGTCGGAAACCTGCTGATTAGGGGCCAAAAGGTCCGAAACACAAAGATATCGTGTATGTGTTCAGTTGATAAATAAAAGACTATTTTTCTGATTTGATTATTTAACTTGCAGAACCAGTTATCTAGTATAATAAGTCCTAGTAATAAATTAAGTCCTAGTTGACAATTTAAGCATAAATATAATATAGTCGACCCCCTATAACACTTGATTATTCCGTTTTATATGAATTCCATGTTATACGAGTCACTTAGATTTTACAAATACGTGTGCCGGGCTGTGAACGGCTCACGTATTTGTAAAATCTAAGTGACTCGTACAACATGGAATTCATATAAAACGGAATAATCAACAGTGTTATGGGGGGTCGACAGTATACTGTTTTATTAACATAGGAAGAAAACTCAGAAATATTCACGTGACCAGACAGCCATTTGGACAGGCGTGAACCCGCGACCAAGTAGAAGTTGTTCTAAAGGTAACGGTGTTCTGTGTTACTAAAACTCTGCTTGACAAATCATAGATAATAAGACAAAAATTAGAAAGAAAAATAAGGCAAACACTCTTATCACAGATGAAACCAGCTTGATCATTGGCCCGTGTTTCATATTTACAAATTTTATTATTTAAGAAATATAATACAACTTTCAAAAACACTGTTTTGTTTTAATGTGCTGTGGGTCGATAATGTATGACGTGTACTTCTTAAAGGCCAGGCTATTCGCTTTATCCTTTAATACCATTTGATTTATATTTTTTATTTAATGATACAGTATTTAATTAACCTTTTTGTTATTTTTACAAAATCTCTGTCTAAATATTAGTTTTTCCAAAGTATAGTTAATGTTATATATAATATTAACAATTCCTATACAGCATTATATATAAATGGAAGGTGATAAATATTACTTGTACAGTACATATCACTAGAATTACTAGAATTAGCGGTCCTCATACCCAACAGTAGTTGGGTATGAGGACCGCTAATATTTAACCAATGGGAAACCATATTAGAAGTTTACTTGCTTTACCACCCAGAAACAATGGGTCTGTCTTCCAGCTATTATTTTTGAATGGTTGTTTGAAAATAAAAACGTAAAAAATTTATAAAGTTTATAAACATTATCATTTCTGAGTATTAATTATTTGAAGAAATTACTAACCTGTTTCAAATTTACGATTCTGTGAATCGGAATCAACGATTTAAAGACGGGTTTAATTAATTCATTAGTTCACATGTTTATTAATATTTTATCCTTTACTATAACACAAACAGGAAGAGATATAAACATTTTCCTCGGAAGTAAGAACATTCTATCTATTCATTTAGGGGTGTGTCGTGAATTCCAAATAGTGTAAACTAACATAGTGTAACAGGAAGCGGAATAGAATAAAATAAGGGGGGTCCCTGTATATTGGATAACTGACTCATCCGTCGTTTTGAATCTTATCAGTCATTTCTCACTTGTGTTGCAAGCATTAATGACAATTTTATTTTAAAATTTGATGTATTTTATTAAGAAAATTTCCCATTAATTTATTTATTTTCATAAGTAACATAAATGATCGTTTAATTATTAAAATAAAGGGATTAAATTTAAGGAAAAAAATATATATAAATGTTGAAAAATAATTCACAATATTCCTTCAAAAATTGTAAATAATACTGATAAAAGAATAATGAATCGAATACAGTAGAATGAATTAATGTTTTGAATTTATTATTCCTGTCATTATCTAGCAGAAGATGATCTGAAATAAAGCAGAATAAATTAATAAATGTATACATTATTTATACAGGAAATATCTAAATAAACTGTCTATACTACAAATATATTGTATATTACATTATATACTACATACAGTGAGATATGGTATATGGTACAATATTTATAGTAAAATTTATTTATAAAATATATCACTATGCAGCATGTAAACATTGCAGTTGTAGGTTGTGCAAGGCTCTTTTACATAAATTTAAAGCTTGAATCACAGGAAGAGTATCGAGAAGCCTCAGGAATTGCATTACCAGTACTGTAGATCCCTCTATAACACGGTAGATAAATCCGGGTTGTATGAATTCCATGTTGTACGAGTTACTTAGATTTTACAAATACGTGTGCCGGACTGTGAACGGCTCACGTATTTGTAAATAGACATGTATTTGTACAGTACCTGTCTGAGGCCCTTAAAGACACGAGATCCTAAACAAGGGCCTAAGTTGCCTTTGCCTGAAGCCATCACTGATTACTGTAGTATAGATTAATATGTGGTAATATAATTATTAAAAATTTTAAGATTAATTTTCCTCTAAAAGCAATAAAATAATGAAAATCACAACATACAGTTTAGCTCAACATTTGCCATTATGTCCCGAAAGATTTGGGTAGTCTACTATTCTTCTAAATAGTAGAATATAAATTGCTAAATAGTTTAACTGAAAAATTAAACTGTTAAATTACGTTTAATTGAATTAACACAGCTTTTATTTATATTCCTCCGTTATAAAGAATTAAATTATTTTATATTAATTATACAGATTGTCCCAAAAATATGGATTCAAAAGCTCAAATTGATGGCTTTAAACTTCAAAAAACTTGCATATTATCTAAATAAAAGAACGTTGAACATTAATTTTTATTAATTTTTACAGATTATTGAAGAAGTGGTTCTTTTTTTTACACGCAGAGATGGCTTCCTTCTTTGATGCAACGAGCAATACCCAGACCAACGCCCTGAGTAATGGTTTCTTTGAGATATTTGAAGTCAAAGAAAATTCCTCACAGAAATAGAAAAGTGTTGACTTGCTGAACCACATTTTATGTCATTCCAACAAATGGATATAATCTAATAATCTAAAATTATTCTAGAAATTTCAAATTTTATCTTGTGAAAAATGCCTTTGGATCCAGACTTTTTGAACACATAAATATTTAAATACAGTAGAGCGTCGATTATCCGAATCAATTGGGAACTGGAATTGTTCGGAAGATCGATGTTTCGGATAACCGATTGTGCACGAAAAATATATTAATTTATCCCATCTTGACATTTTTCTCCGTTGTGTGTCGCTTCGCGTTGAATTTTAGTCGATGTTAAGCCTAACGAAGACTATTGTATCGTTAAAAATTATTTTTTTATTTTGTACGAACAAAATAAATATATTGAAAAATATAAAAACAATAAAAAATTATACTTCAGAAGTTAATTTAGTATCAAAAACGTAAAATATTTGAGTAGCCCAAGACAGCCAAAGATTGCAGTGCCAAAGCACTGGTGAAAATTTAAGTTTGCCGACTGGAATTCTTTCGGATGATTGAC